>NW_020173109.1:2052084-2052730 GCF_003031525.2 Neophocaena asiaeorientalis asiaeorientalis | reverse complement strand
ACATTCATAGTAGGGGACTTTAACACCCCACTTTCACCAATGGACAGATCATCCAAAATGAAAATAAATAAGGAAACACAAGCTTTAAATGATACATTAAAAAAGATGGACTTAATTGATATTTATAGGGCATTCCATCCAAAAACAACAAAATACACATTTTTCTTAAGTGCTCATGGAATATTATTCAGAATGGATCATATCTTGGGTCACAAATCAAGACTTGGTAAATTTAAGAAAATTGAAATTATATCAAGTAACTTTTCCGACCACAAAGCTATGAGACTGGATATCAATTACAGGAAAAGATCTGTAAAAAATACAAACACATGGAGGCTAAACTATACACTACATAATGACGAAGTGATCACTGAAGAAATCAAAGAGGAAATCAAAAAATACCTAGAAACAAATGACAATGGTGACATGATGACCAAAAATCTATGGGATGCAGTAAAAGCAGTTCTAAGAGGGAAGTTTATAGCAATAAAATCCTACTTTAAGAAACAGGAAACATCTTGAATAAACAACCTAACCTCGCACTTAAAACAATTAGAGAAGAAGAACAAAAAAACCCCAAAGTTAGCAGAAGGAAAGAAATCATAAAGATCAGGTCAGAAATAAATGAAAAAGAAATGAAGGAAAC
>NW_020173109.1:2001837-2052060 GCF_003031525.2 Neophocaena asiaeorientalis asiaeorientalis | reverse complement strand
CTTTGAGAAGATAAACAAAATTGATGAACCATTAGCCAGACTCATCAAGAAAAAAAGGGAGAAGACTCAAATCAATAGAATTAGAAATGAAAAAGGAGAAGTAACAACTGACACTGCAGAAATACAGAAGATCATGAGAGATGACTATGAGCAACTTTATGCCAATAAAAAGGACAACATATAGGCAGAACACTTTATGACATAAATCACAAGAAGATCCTTTTTGACCCACCTCCTAGAGATATGGAAACAAAAATAAACAAATGTGACTTCATGAAACTTCAAAGCTTTTGCACAGCAAAGGAAACCATAAACAAGACCAAAAGACAACCTCAGAATGGGAGAAAATATTTGCAAATGAAGCAACTGACAAAGTATTAATCTCCAAAATTTATAAGCAGCTCATGCAGCTCAATAACAAAAAAACAAACGACCCAATCCAAAATGGGCAGAAAACCTGAATAGACATTTCTCTAAAGAAGATATACAGATTGCCAACAAACACATGAAAGAATGCTTAACATCATTAATAATTAGAAAAATGTAAATCAAAACTACAATTAGATATCATCTCACACGTGTCAGAATGGCCATCATCAGAAAATCTAGAAACAATAAATGCTGGAGAGGGTGTGGAGAAAAGGGAATACTCTTGCACTGCTGGTGGGAATGTGAATTGGTACAGCCTCTATGGAGTGCAGCATGGAGGTTCCTTAAAAAACTACAAATAGAACTATCATATGACCCAGCAATCCCACTTCAGGGCATATACCCTGAGAAAAACCATAATTCAAAAAGAGTCATGTACCAAAATGTTCATTGCAGCTCTATTCACAATAGCCAGGAGATGGAAACAGCCTAAGTTTCCATCATCAGATGAATGGATAAAGAAGATGTGGCATATATATACAATGGAATATTACTCAGCCATAAAAAGAAATGAAATTGAGTTATTTGTAGTGAGGTGGATGGACCTAGAGTCTGTCATACAGAGTGAAGTAAGTCAGAAAGACAAAGACAAATACCATATGCTAACACATATTATGGAATCTAAGAAAAAAAAAATGTCATGAAGAACCTAGGGGTAAGACATGAATAAAGACACAGACCTACTAGAGAATGGACTTGAGGATATGAGGAGGGGGAAGGGTAAGCTGTGACAAAGTGAAAGAGTGGCATGGACATATATACACTACCAAACGTAAAATAGATAGCTAGTGGGAAACAGCTGCATAGCACAGGGAGATCAGCTCGGTGCTTTGTGACCACTTGTATGGGTGGGATATGGAGGGGAGCAGGGGGACAGACGCAAGAGTGAGGAGATATGGGAACATATGTATATGTATAACTGATTCACTTTGTTATAAAGCAGAAAGTAACACACCATTGTAAAGCAACTATACTGCAATAAAGGTATATAAAAAAATGGTTAAGAGAAAAAAGAAAAGAAAAAATGATTGTGAAATAAATTCTACATAATGGGAAGAAATACTTGCAAATCATATATCTGACAAGTATGTAGTGGACAAGATATGAGAACTCTCATATCTGAACAACAAAAAGCCAACAATTAAATTTAAAGGTTGACAGAGATCACTTATATGTGGAATCTAGAAAAATGGTACAGAGGAACTTATTTGCAAAGCAGAAATAAATGCACAGATGTAGAGAACAAACTTATGGATACCAAAGTGGGGAGGGGAGGTGGGATGAATTGGGAGATTGGGATTGGCATATACACACTACTGTGTATAAAATAGATAACTAATGAGAACCTACTGTATAGCACAGGGAACTCTACTCAATGCTCTGTGGTGGCCTAATGGGAAGAAAATATTAAAAAGAGGGGATATATGTATATGTATAACTGATTCACTTTGCTGTACAGCAGAAACTAACACAAATTTGTAAAGTAACTATACTCCAATAAAAATTAAGAAAAAAATAAAATGTTAACTTTCAAATTTAACAAAGGATGAAAAAAAATGATGTTTCTCCAAAGAAGATATACAAATGGTAGCTAAAAATCACATGAATAGATGTTCAATGTTATTAGTCACTAGGGAAATACAAGTAAAAACTACAGTGAGGTACGATTTTAGACTCACTAGAATAAATGTGTTTTTTTTTTTAAAGGAAAATAACACATGCTGGTGAGGATGTGGAGAAATTAGAATTTTCATACATTATCAATGGGAATATAAAATGATGTAGCCCTGTTTGTTTTTCTCTTGTTAATATGTCTATTATTACAGGGGTCTAAGCCAATAACCATGAAGGGTAGAGAAAAAATAATTTCTTCCTTGCAACTTCAAGGTGTTCTTCCAAACATGGAAGAGATCACAGAAGTGTGGCTATACCTGCAACTGTTTGCCTAGAAAGAAAAAGTATTTAATTACTGATCAAATCATTTGAATTTAAGCTAGAGGAATCAAGGAAAAATATGAACCTTCTCCTTCCTTGCCATTAGATTTGATCCTTTAGTATAAGCTTTACACTTCTATAAAGCAGTTCTTGAAAAATACTTTAATCACCTGCATCTTGTTTATGTCTCAGACTGGAATGTTAAAATCTTAAGGGCAATGCCTATGTTACATTTAGTTTATTTTCTGCCTAGCACAGTACTTGTACAATTTAGGAATTCAGTAAATCTTTACTGTTATATTTTAGTTATAATTCTAGTTAAATATGTGTTGGCTACCTCCAAATGTAGTGTAAGTGCTTTAAAGGCCAGAATAATCTCTTAAGCTTTTTAGCACAAAACATAGATGACTATTTTTTAGGAGACCCATAAATTGTCCTGATTGACATATTTCTATACAATTGCATGATGTAATTTACTATCATGACTAACATAACTGATTTGATAATATTTGATTGCAACTACAATGAATTGGGAATTTTAAAAGCTTCATACTTTTGAATTAGGAGGCTGGGACTGATATATATATATATATATAAGTATGGGAGAATAAAATATGTTTTTTTTTAACCCAGGGAGGTGGAAGGGTGTTAACCAAGAAATTCCTCTTAGGGATATTAAAAAGTCAGCTGAATTGTAGAGGGTTGCTTGGAGTTAGCCAATTAAAAAGGAGTACTGCATTCCTAGCAGTGGGAAGTTATCTTCAAAGGCACAGAGGTGAGAAAGAATGTATGGTACTTCCAGAAAATAAACTAACAAAATAGTTATGTTTGATACATAAGAAGAAGGAGGGAGACTGACTGGAGTTAGGCAAAATTGACATCATGATGGGCTATGTGTCATCTCAAATGTTGAATTATCCTGAAGGAGAATTTTTACCCACTTAACTGTATGATTTTACAAAGTCTCATGAGATCCCACTCTTCAAGCCCCATAAGTCCGACCTCCAACCTTTACTATTCATCATTCTGCCCTAGCAGTGTTTACTTTCCCCAATTCTTTGTAGATTACCAGAGGGAATAAGACTGTGATGTTCTTTCAGAATAAAATGCCAAGCATGCAGTTAACATTCATAGCAAAGGTTCCATTTGGAGTTTCAGCAGAGAGAAAGCATTACTCTAGGAAGCTTTGCCTAAAAAGATGTTAAGCTAGTATATTTAAATAAAGGGAGGGGATAAAAGAAGAGCCTCATTTCGGATTCATCAGTGAGTGACTGAGAGAACAGTATTGATGGACCTTCCTGAACCCTAAGCACAGCCAATAAGCTTATGATATTAAACTCCTTTAGGTGTAAACTAAAATGCTCTAACTCCCAACTCAAGGAGTATCAGTTTTATACTTTTGTTTTGTATGTTGGCTTTATTACAGAGCTCCTAAGAGGGTGCTAAATTGTTGGGAGTTTTCTTTATGCTTGACTTTCAACATTAACTTTTAAGCTATCAAATTGCCTAAATTAAGTACCACAAAATAGCTTTAGGTTATCATATTGCATAAATTATGTACCATAAAATATAAACAATCAAACTTTAAACATGATTGCACCCCTTGTTAAGCATGAAGAGAGAATTCTCCATGAACATGCTTTATATTGCAAAGGTGCTAAAATATATATATCATGTGATTTTGCACCTGGGCTTGATTTTAGGCAAAAGGAAAGCTAAAGTTTTCTTTCCTATGTTGCAGTCTCCAAACCCAGAATGGGGAGAGGAAACACTTTCTGTTTTTAAATAGTGAGGTAGGCTGGGCTCTGACATTGCAGCCTGAACTGCACTGATTTGTCCTTTTATTGTTAAAGACCATGTTATGGTCTGAACCATGTACCCTCCAAAATTCGTATGTTGAAACTCTTACCCCCAATGAGGTTGTATTTCAAGATAGGATCTTTAGAGAGGTAATTAAGGTTAAATGAAGTCATAAGTGTGGGACTCTAGTCCTATAGTATTAGTGTCCTTATAAGAGGAAGAGACACCAAGATTCCTCTCTCCAAACCAGCACAGAGGGGTCATGTGAGGGATCAGCAAGAAAGTGGTTGTCTACAACCCAGGAAGAGCTGACCCACCAGAAACCAACCTCATTGGCACATTGACCTTGGACTTCAAACCTCTTGTACTGTGAGAAAATAAATGTCTGTTATTTAAGCCACCTAGGCTATGGTCTTTTTTAAAATGGTATTCCTAGCAGACTAATATAGAACTCTTTGGTGGGGGGTAGGGAGGGTGAGTATAAGACAATGTAAGAAAAATATGTTGGACTGCCTCTACAAAGACCAGGAAAGTACCAGAAAGGACATAATTAAATATCTTTCTATGGTCACTGCTGTATGCAGCCTTTAAGAAGCTCTACAATGATACCCACATACCCATAATCCCCATGTTCTTCTATAATCCTCCACCCTTTTGAGTGCAAGTTGAGCCTAGGGATTTGCTCCTAGGTCAGATTTAGAAAGCAAAACTTCAGGATGCTCAGTTAAATTTAAGTTTCAGATAAACAACGTTTTTTTTTTTTTTTTTTGTATAAGCATGCCCCATGTAATATTCTTTAAAAAGTATTATCTAAAATTTAAATTTAACTGGGTATGCTGTATTTTATCTGACAAACCTAGACTAGTTCAATTAGAATGTAAAAAAAAAATGATGGAATATCACTTCCAAGATTGTTACAAAAATATGCTGGCTTCCATCCTGGGTGCCCCAACCCCTCTTTTTTTATTAAATAGAAAAAAAGTGAAACACTTTTATTTTCCACAAGGAAGAGCAACAGGAAAAATTAAATAATTTCTCACATATTGTTTTCTTAAAACAGGTCTACAAGGACATATTCAGCACCAAAATAAAAAAGAAGAAAAAAAGAGAGAAATTACAAACAGCCATAGAATAAAATCTACAAAGCAAACATTTAATATTGCACATTGTTTTGCTAACATTTTGGATTTTACTTTTCCTAATTGGAAAATCAGGGATCTATCTTGAATACTGGAATACACCTGAGAACCTCACATCTTATGTCAAGAATTGACCAGTGTTTAGAAATGAGTCAAGGGCTCATCAAGTTTGATGCCCTCTGGTGCTCAACAGAAGCCAGTGATCCTATTCTGAGCTCTCCTACAAAGAGACTCTTTTGGAAAATAACCAAGTGGTGTCTCTGCCCAAGAAAGAGAGGCCTGGAAACAGTCATGTGAGTGAGCTTGGAAGTGATACTTCCCTACACAAGACTTAGATGATTGCATCCCTGGTCAACACCTGTATTATAGCCTCCCTGATTTAGAGACCAGCTAAACTGTGCCCATCGTACTGATCTACAGAAACAATGACATAAGTATGCATTGTCTTAAACTGCTAAACTTTGAGTATTTTGCTAGGCAGCAATTACTACAGCAATTGAGCCTTCCCCAAATGTGATTTCATTTCTTTTTTCCTGAAAATCAGTGGGAAACCTCCTGCTACACCTCTGCTCTGGATACCCTGTTTCACTCCAATACTCACTCCCCTTTACTTGGTTCTACACCTGGATATCCTTTAGTTGTACAACTTAACGATCACCTCTTCCGGGAAGCTTTCCCTGCATTTGAAACTCTTCCATATACATATCCATTATATACTTTAAATGGTTTTACTGAATTTACTACCACACTATATTACAATTTTACTTTTTTTGTTTCATTTTATTCTCTGACTACTTGCAAGTATATGGTATAGCACTGTGTGTGGCGTATAGTAAGTGCCAACAAAGAGTAGATACATGAGAATGGAAAAGAATATGAAAAAGAATATGTATATATAAGCATAACTGAATCACATTGCTGTACACCAGAAACTATCACAACATTATAAATAAACTCTACTTCAATTTAAAAAAAAGACAGAGTATAAGGGTGAACTGTTAGAAAGTAAAGCAGTAGAATGGACTATGTCATTACAATACAAGTAGTTACCAAGCACTTGGTCTATATGGGGCTTGTGCTCATATGTATTAACTCAATCCTCATACATACCTCATAAGGGAGATGTACTTTTTTTCTGGTATTGCAGATGGTCTAGAGAAACACAATACAATTAAGTATTTTGTCCAAAGTCACAGAACCAGTAAATATTGGCACTAGGACTGGGACACACAAAATCAAGATTTAGAGCCTGGGCTATTAACCACTTTAGTACCTTGTCTCTCCTGAGTAGTCAGTTTTCACTTCTCAAAGCTATTCTAGCATCTGTCCCCTGAGATTTTGTCTGGGTGGGAAGTTAAGATAGGTATTATTTAGGATTACCACAACGTTTTTTTAGGTTCTATAATTAAGTTCTTTTACCCTGCTCAAAACATTTTCTCTTTTATTCATATAATTACTTTAAAAAAGTAATTTGAGTAATACTTTTTGAGAAGGTTCTTTGGGAGATAAAGCTAACTTTTTGTTCACTAATTTAGAAAACTGAAACAGACTCACAGACTTAGAGAACAAACTATGGTTACTGGGGGGAAGGGTTGGGGGATGTGTCAATTTGTGATTGACAGGTACACACTACTATATTTAAAATGGATAACCAACAAGGACCTACTGTATAGCACAGGGAACTCTGCTCAATATTATGTAACAACTGAAACGGGAAAAGAATTTGAAAAAAATTAAAAAAGAAAGCTATTGATATAGTCAAGTGGGAGATGATGAAGACTCCAACTAACTTGCAAAATGGGAATGGATTACAGACTATTTGGTAATAGAGAAGGAGAGTAACTTGATGATCAGTTAGGTGAAGTGAATGAGGAATAGAAAAGGATCAATGTTGATTCTAGGTTTCTGGCTCAGGTGGCAGTGTGAAATCTTTAGTGTGTTTAGAAGTCTACTGGTAAAGATTTATGTTCATCTTCTAGAACAAATATTTGAGGGCATTGACAAATATAGGTTGTTTTCTCTTCACATAAAAGATTTCCACATTTAGAGTTCATGATGCATATAATAGATCCAAGAAATTGTAACAAAGCAAGACTGTGGGGCCTTTCTGGGACAGGCCTCTCGATGGCCTCTGCTTACCTCTTGTTTGTAGAAAGGTTTAGTCTCCCAGGCCTCCCCTGAGTCACAAAAGTTTGGCTCAAGTGTTAATAATTGAAAGAATGTAAAAATGTAGTAACAAAAATAGCAGTTGGGCCAGGAAAACTGGTAAAAATTTAAATAATAAATCAGCCACATAGCAGTTACAGAATCTTCAGTCCCTCTCTGAAGGAGGAACAATGATAATAATGCACATTCCTGAGTTGTTCTGAAGGTACTAAAACCCTCACCAGGTGGAAAAATTTAACTTCATGATGACCATGAGAATGTAGCCCCCAGACTTGTTGGAACCAGAAGACTGATGACTGAGATTCCTGGAACACCATCCTGTTACCTCACCACCAACCAATCAGAAGAAAGTCACACACCCCACAGCCCTTCCCCCCAAATTTGTCTTTTAAAACTTTTCCCTGAAATCCATGAAGGACTTTGGGTCTCTTGAGCACAAGCCACCCATTCTCCTTGCTTGGCCCTGCAGTAAACCTTTCTCTTCTCCAAACTCTGACATTTTGGTTTGTTTGGCCTCACTGTGGGTCAGGGATACAAACTTGGGTTCAACAACGGTTTCATCAGAGATCTATGCCTTTTCTTTCCCTTAGCCCTTCTGTAAGTTGTTTCCAGCTATGAGGTCACCTTATAGTTAAGAGTTGGTGCAGGAATTTAAATTTTTTCTGTCTATTTTCTAGGCTAACAAAGGAATGAGAAGAAATGGGAAAAAAAAGTATACACCATTCTCCTCCTTTTTAAAGATATTTCTTGAAAATTTCACATAACTCTTCTAGTTATATATCTCTTTCATCAGACCCGAGTTGTAGCACCTCACCTAGGTACACTATATTCTCAGACTCTTTATTTGGTAACAATGTGCATGAGTACAACTTAGGGTCCCATTCCTAAAGCAGAAGAAGAGAATATAGGGACAACTATTGGTCTCAGTAACAAATAAAGGGAACTTGAGTTCGAAAGAAAAACTATCTTATGGAGCTTTGTAAACATCGCAAAGCCTACCAAATGTCTTGCATAGAATAGAGCCTCAAAAAAGTTTATTAAATTGTTTTGAGCCAGTTTTACCATGTGAGTTTCTCCCTTAACATCCTTGAGTCTTCTTTGTTTTTTAAATGCTACCACATATTTAAACCAAGATCACATTGTTTGGGAAAACTAGGAAATTTTACATTTGTTTCTTGGTTGTTCCAAGGGTAGAATCTAGGTTGCATTGTTTTGTGTGTTTAGAGGGGCACTTCTGGAACTAGAAAGATGGATATAGGGTTAAGAATGACACTATACCGTTTAATTTTTGAAATATATTCCCCACTACTACCACCACAGAGACACAAATCAAATACTATTTCTTCTTTGCTTTACTGAACTAAATTACCTCTTCATTCTTTATTGTAAATATTGTTGTTTGACTTTTGTTGCTATCTTCATATTTTCTGTTTGCTTGTTCTGTTTTTTTTTTGTGTGTGTGGTACATGGGCCTCTCACTGCTGTGGCCATTCCCGTTGCGGAGCACAGGCTCCGGACGCACAGGCCCAGCAGCCATGGCTCACGGGTCCAGCCACTCCGCGGCACGTGGGATCTTCCCGGACCGGGGCACGAACCCATGTCCCTTGCATCGGCAGGCAGACCCTCAACCACTGCACCACCAGGGAAGCCCTGTTTGTTCTGTTTTAAATCCTGGTCCACGTTGGTGAAAATTTAGACACACATTTGTTTAACAGGTGCCAATTCTCAGCAATAGTAATCAAAGGATTTCAGTTAAAGTGTCAGTAAGTCTCCCTACAGGACATGTCCCAAAGGTGTAATAGGAATGAAAGGATCAGGGTGATCTGTTCTGATCCTATAGCCACTATCGTAAAGTTAACAGAACAACAGCCTTGCTAAGATCAGTGCCTGGCAGGACGCATGCCTGAGAAACTTGTGGTAACCACTTGGGACATTCTCTGAATCTCTTTCTCTCTGCCTTCCTGGTAGATGGCAGTATTTCATGTCTGGGATCCCATGTGAGGGAGAAGTTATGTGACAAGATTGGGTCAAGGAGTTTTGAGTAACTGTGACAAACATCATAAAATTACTGGTGTTATGCTCTCCAGAGAACTCTCTTCTCACTATGAAAGAAACTGGAGAACTTCAAGATGATGGCAAAGTAGACTTCCTAAACCATTATGGTCTTATGACATAAGGATCAAATCTTTATTTTAATTCCCTATTTTTCCTATTATTGTTGTTGCTATTATTATTGTTACCCCAATACAACCTGTCTACCCTGAATAAAATGGATCTCAACAATCTTTGTTTATAACGAAGATGAGGAAATAACAATGGAACAATAGATAGTATTTTGCTTTTAATTTACCAAGAAAGCCTGTTTGAGAGAAGTGGTTTAATTCACTATATGTGAGAGATTAGACTTTGGGATTTCATGATGGGATTGCTTGAGTGGAATTCTTATAAACCAAAACAGAGATTCTTATTGTCTCAATATGATAGCTAGACTCCTCATCCTCTTTTACAAAACCCTCAGTCACTGGCTACAGCCAACTTACCCTAATTATACCATAAGTTCCCACTGCTTCTACCCAACTAATTGCTTCATTAATTAGCATATTCTATGTTAATTCCTGCTTTTATGCTTACACCTAGGCAGATGCCTTCACCTGCATTGCTTTCTCGTTTCCCTTTTTATAATTAAATCCTAGGGGAATATAAGTAGAAATGATAAAGACCTCCAAAAAATCTCTTCTTCATAAAAGCAATGAGAAAACTTGCAAAATGGTAAACAATCAGCATTTCAGCATTCTAAAATTTGTCTGATTTTTTTACCTGTCTCAGGGTATTCACAGGCTGAGGTTTAGGCTTGCCCTGTCCAATTGAGGTTAGAGACTTAAAGGTTAATTATCCACTTAGCCCCAGCTTCTGTTGCCTTAGAAAAAGATGTTGTTATTCTTGAAGCCCTTGGGTGAAGGCTAAGGCCTAAATCATGGGCCCACTGGGAGCCCAGATCTCCTTGCTATGAAACCTGGGGCCTGACGGGTCAGATCTTGTTGTTGTCTTGTTGTAGGCAAGGTGAATAAATGGATGAATGGTGGATAGATCAAGGGTCATGAATGCAAAGTGCTTTGCACCCCCCTGTGCACACAAACCACTGGCTAGAAACATTTCAGTGAGCATGAGAGCCTGTAGGATGTCAACTAAAAATGCCAACTACAGGTTTGCAGCATTTGTTCAAGAAAAACAGTGAAATCTTGGTAAGGAGAGTAAGTTTACGGCATTTTAACTTGCTGTCTTTTCATCCTTTTCTTTTCAACTGCAAGGTAACCTTGCAAACCAACAAATGCACCATGGTAAAAACCAGCAGCAGCCAACCAGAGCAGGAAAAATGAGTTTGGAGCTCCTTTATAGCCTCATTCTCAGAGAATTGTCATTATTTACCCTGGGTGATTGTTCACTGGAAGAGCACATTTTCAAGATTGCCTTTATCTGACCTGACTTGGAACTTGCTCAGTGAGAAAAGCCTTTTTCCCAGGAATGTTTATCAGCGATTGAAACAGAAATCTTAACTTCACATATGCTCAAAGCAGGGCATAACAGTTGGGAAGAACAATACATTAACCAAAATGTTTAAAATCTGAGCAACAAGCAGTTTGTAGAATGTTGGAACATTTCCAATGTACTCCTTGTAATCTAGAAAGCCACACACATGTGTACGGCTGTATGCATACCCATTAAACAGCTAAGAGAGATCTAAGCTCTTAATCCTGTGTGATTCTGAGTTTCTATGTAAACAGAGAAAGAAGGTTAAGGCAGAGTGGTAAACTGCCTGTGTCATTGTTGGTGTGTCCAACATGCACACAGAACTCCTCAGCAAAAGCAAGGAGACTCACTGATTCCAGGAGTTTAAGGAAATCTCCCTCTGACCACTAAGTTAACTGAGCAGAAATTTCAATGGCCACACATGATTAAGACTACATATATTATAGAATTAATTCAGAATATCCACTAAACAAACAAACTACAGTATCAATAGCATCAAAAACAAATAGTAGCCTCAACAATTCCTGGGGTGGGGGAAGAATTTTAGTTTCATATTTAATTCACAATACATTGTAAAAGTTTAGGTTTCAACAAAAATTATGAGATATGCGAACACACAGACCCACACATACACACACAGACTGCAAGGTATAGATCACATACAGAAAACAAAATTTATTAACAGAAACTGTCCCTGAGAAAGGTAAAACTTTGGACTTAATAGAAAATACCTATAAATCAGTTATATTAAGTACATTCAAAGAACCAAGGGAAATCATGTCTAAATAACTAAAGAGAAATACAAAAATGTCTCTGCAAATAGAGAGTGTAAATAAAAATATATAGGTTATTATAAAAATAACCAAATAGAAATTCTGGAATTGAAAAGTACAATACTGAAAAAAATATCACTGGAGGGACTTTGACCAGTCAGAAGAAAAAGAAAATCCATAAACTTGAAGGTATGTTAGCAGAGATCAACCATTCTGAAGAACATAAGGAAAAAAGAATAAAGAAAAATGAACCAACTAATCTTCAGAATTATGTGGGATGCCATCAAGCATATCAACATACCATAATGGGAGCCCAAGAAGGAGAGGAAACACAGGAAAGGGCAGAAAGAGAATATTTAAGAAAAGAGTGATCAGTGTTTAATTTCTCCAGGAGGTCTTGCCCAGCTCAGGGTCTCTCAGCATGCAACAGTGGTAGAGGTTCATGGTGAAATTTAAAAGGTTGGGTAGAAGAGGGAGTAGTGGAATCCAGGATGAGCTGTTACGAAGAATAAAATGGGGAAGCTAAGAAACTCAAATCAGGAGTGTTTCCAGTTTGTTTGCAAAATTGCATTCTACTCATGGTCTTTTATGTACAATGCAGAGCATTACTGTTTTGAGAACGCAGTAACCAAGAGTTTTACACCTGATGAACAGTAGACTAGCCCACTCATTTCACTCTTATTTAACTAGGTAAACCCAGCATCTGATGAGAAGAAGCTATTAATAATCATATGTAACAACATTGGAAATACAGACAAGATATTCTCTCTCCAACTTTTTGACGTAGTCAAGTCTTCCCCTTTTTTGATAATTCAGCTAAAGTCCTAAATCATATGTTTATAAAATATTAAGATTAAAAAAAAAACCTTTTACTTGTATGATATAGGAAAAAAAAATAGAACTTTTAAATGATCGCCTCTAATACTGAGGGCCATTAAAAACGTGGTGAAGTTATACTCATATATTACCAAAGGACATTTAAAAGTAGATAATTTTATTACCCCCCCAATGAGTTAGATAATTAATTATGTATCCCAATGTGATTTGTTGATAGGTGCTCAGTATTAAATAATATCAGCCTTTCTCCATAGGGAATTAATTTGTACTCTGAGCAACCAGGAGCAAGCAAGATATGAAACGAATGATGTTTCAGTAGCAGATGAAATCAGCTATAATATCTTTACATAAATAAAACTATTTAAGCCTTTCCTTGAGTTGCATTTGTGTCTCTCCAAGGCAGGGCTGCAGTACTCTGCTCCTGTGGAAGGCCAGAGACAAGAGAACACTAATTACATTTTCAATAATCTTGAATGCCTCACATACATCTTACAATATGTTATACTTCAGTAACAGATAAAAAACAACCTGGTAAAAGCCATCATTTAGCACAGCTTATACATAAGAGAGGGGCCAGAGTTTACAGACTCCTTTTCAATGCCATGCTTATAAGAGACTTTAACCCTTGGCAGGGAGAAAAATAAGTGAGAGAGATGGCATCAAAACTCTTTTTTTTTTGTATAAATTTTATTTTATGTATATTCAATGTTTATGGAAATATAAAACACTGTTTTATATTTCCTTGTGTCTTCCTAGTAGTAAATTAAATGTGTGTTAGATCAGTGATATTTTTTAAATTAAGTTTTTTGGAGTATAGTTGCTTTACAATGTTGTGTTAATTTCTGCTGTACAGCAAAGTGAATCAGCTATACATCAGCTATACATATACATATATCTCCTCGTTTTTGGATTTCCTTCCCATTAGGCCACCATAGGGCATTGAGTAGAGTTCCTTGTGCTATACAGTAGATTCCCATTAGTTATCTATTTTATACATAGTAGTATACATGTTTCAATCCCAATTTCCCAATTCATCCTATCCCTCCTTCCCCCCACCCTTGGTATCTACATGTCCATTCTCTATGTCTGTGTCTGTATTTCTGCTTTGCAAATAAGTTCATCTGTATCATTTTTCTAGATTCCACATATAAGTGATATTATATGATATTTTTTTTTCTGACTTACTTCACTCTGTATGACAGTCTCTAGGTCTATCTACGTCTCTGTAAATGGCACATTTTTTTGTTCCTTTTTATGGCTGAGTACTATTCCATTGTATATATGTACCACATCTTCTTTATCAATTCTTCTGTTGATGAACATTTAAGATTCTATTTCAGCTGGCTATTGTAAATAGTGCTGCAATGAGCATTAGGGTGCATGTATCTTTTTGAATTATGGTTTTCCCCAGGTAGGGAGATTGAGATCCCAGGAGTGAGATTGTTGGGTCATATGGTAGTTCTATTTCTAGTTTTTAAGGAACCTCTGTACTGTTCTCCACAGTGGCTGTATCAATTTACATTCCCACCAACAGGGCAAAAGGTTTCCCTTTTCTTCACACTCTCTCCAGCATTTATTTTTTGTGGATTTTTTGCTGATGGCCATTCTGACTAGTGTGAGGTGATACCGCATTGTAGTTTTGATTTGAACTTCTCTAATAATTGGTGATGTTGAGCATCTTTTCATGTGTTTGTTGGCAGCATCAAAATTCTTAGTGAAAGGTTTTCTGCATATTTGGGTGTTAAATGGGTGACAACCAGATGTTGAGATCCGTTATTACAAGACAGGCTGTTAGGAGTCTCCTAATGGGGATACAAATCTCAACATTCCAGGGTTTGCCATTGGCTCAGTTATAAAGATAAAGAAAATAATCTTTATTTGGCAACTTTTCACCTCCCTCTTATTTCTCCCCTTTTCTTCATGCCTAAATCCTCAGAATTCCATAGACTTTTTCTTAGAGGTTACCTAACCTGCTATTGCATTTACTATTTTTTTTTTCCGAGTTAGTTGTCAGCTCTTACCTTGAAGAGAATTTATAGGCTTACCTCTTTTCATTGCACTTTACTTTTATTGTGTTTTTCAGACACTGTATTTTTTAACAAGTTGAAAATATGTGGCAACCCTACCTCAAGGAAATCTGTTGGTGCCATTTCTTGAAAAGCATTTGCTCCCTTTGTGTCTCTGTGTCATAGTTTGGTCATTTTGGTAATATTTCAAACTTTCTCATTATTACTATATTAGTTATCGTGATCTGTGATCAGTGATCTTTGATGTTACTACTGCAATTATTTTGGGGCCCCACAAACTACACCCTATAAAATGGCAGACTTAATCTATAAATATTGTGTGTGTTCTGAATGTTCCACTGATTTGGCTATTCCCCCGTCTCTCTCCCTCTGCTAAGGCCTCCCTCTTCCCTTAGATACAACAATTTAAAATTAGCCAAATTAATAACCTTACATTGGCTTCTAAATTTTCAAGTGAAAGGAATAGTTTCATGTCTCTCACTTTAAATCAAAAGCTAAAAATGATTAAACATAGTGAGAAAGGGATGTCAAAAGCTAAGATAAACTGAAAGCTAGGCCCTCCTGCAACAAATAGCTAAATTGTGAATGCAAAGTTCTTGAAGGAAATTAAAAGTGCTACTCCAGTGAACACACAAATGGTATGAAAGTAAAACAGCCTTTTTGCTGATGTGGCAAAAGTTTTAGTGGTCTGGATAGAAAATTAAGCCAGCCAAAACATTTCCTTAGACCAAAGCCTAATATAGAGCAAAACCCTAACTATCTTCAATTCTGTGAAGGCTGAGAAATGCAAGGAAGCAGCAGAAGAAAAGTTTGAAGCTAGCAGAGGTTGGTTTCATGAACTTCATAAGTTTAAGGAAAGAAGCCATCTTCATAACAAAAAAGTGCAAGGTGAAGTAACAAGTGCTGATGTAGAAGCTACAGTAAGTAATCCAGAAGATTCAGCTAAGATAACTAATGATTCTGGCCACACTAAACAACAGATTTTTAGTATAGATAAAACAGATTTAATATTGGAAGAAGATGCTATCTAGGACTTTCATAGCTAGAGAAAAGAAGTCAATGCCTGGGTTCAAAGCTTCAAAGATAAGCTGACTCTCTTGTTAGGGCCTAATGCAGCTGGTCACTTTAAGTTGAAGCCAATGCTCATTTGCAATTCTGAAAATCCTAGGGCCCTTAAGAATTATGCTAAGTCTCCTTGCCTGTGCTCTATAAATGTCACCCAAAGCCTGGATGACAACACATCTATTGACAACATGGTTGACTGAATATTTTAAGCCCAATATTGAAATCTACTGCCCAGAAAAAGAAAAGAAGATTCCTCTCAAAATATTACTGCTCATTGGCAATGCACCTAGTCACCCAAGAGCTCTGATGGAGACGGACAATGAGATTCTCATTGTATTCATGTCTGTTCACATGCCATCCATTCTGCAGCCCATGGATCAAGGAGTAATTTTGAATTTCAAGGCTTATTAGTTAAGAAGTACATTTCATAAGTTCCTAGCTACAATTGATAGTGGCTGCTCTGATGCATCTGAGCAAAGTAAATTGAAAAACTTCTGGAATGATTCACCATTCTAGACACCATTAAAATCATCATAATTCATGGGAAGAGATCAAACTATCACTATTAAGAGGTATTTGGAAAAAGTTAAGCCCAACCCTCATGGATGACTTGGAGGGGATCAAGACTTCAGTGGAGAAACTAACTGCAGATGTGGTGGAAATAGCAAGAGAACTAGAATTAGAAGTGGAGCCTGCAGATGTGACTGAACAGCTGCAGTCTCAGGATAGAACTTTACTGAATGAGGAATTGCCTCTTATGGGTGAGTAAAGAAAGTGTTTTCTGGAGATGGAATCTACTCTTAGTGAAGATGCTGTGAAGATTGTTGAAATAACTAAGGATTTAGAATATTACAGGAACCCATCTGATTAAAGCAGCTGCAGAGTAGGAGAGGATTGGCTCCAATTTTGAAAGAAGTTCTACTGTGGGTAAAATGTTATCAAGCAGCATTGCATGGCCAGAGAAATTGTTCATAAAAGGAAGAATCACTTGATGTGGCAAACTTCATTGATGGCTTGTGTTAAGAAATTGCCACAGACACCCCAAGCTTCAGCAACCACCACTGTGATCAGTCAGCAACCATCGACATTGAAGGAGGAGCCTCCACCAGCAAAAAGATTATGACTTGCTGAAGGCACACGTGATGGTTAGTGGTTTTTAGCAGCAACGTAGTTTTCAATTATGGCATGTACATTGTTTTTTTAAAAAGTACCTAATATTATATTTCACATTTAATAATAGAGTATGAACATAACTTTTATGTTCATTGGGAAACCAAAAGTTTTGTGTGACTCACTTTACTGCATTGTTTGCTGTATTGCAGTTGTCTGGAACCAAACACACTATATCTCCAAGGTATGCCTGTACTGATAATTAAGGTGTTAGGTGTAAAATACTGGTCAACAAATTATACTCTTATACTCTATTTACCTCTACATAAAATTTCAGGTATGACTCCTACTTATATGAATTGTATGATTCCTACTCCTACTTTAAAAGATTGGGAGCAATACAAATACACTAGATTAGCTTGTTTAAAACTAACTTTGTCAAGTTTCTTATTTTAAGTGAAATATTATTATCTTTAGTCTATATAGGAGAAAGGTATATTTTGCATTGCAATATTTTAGGATTTTTGATGTCCTTGGAAAAAAAGGGGGTTTTGTAGCCAAAGAATTTATAATCTCGGTGAATAAACAGAAAAGTTTATCTTAGGTGCTATATTTTAGGTGCTAGATTTGGGATACATATGCTTTAGCTTATAACAATGCAATGAAAAGACACAACACCAGCTTGGAAGTCAAAGGAAGCCATGCAGGAGGAGGTGGAGAATCAAGAGTTCTAGAAACAAAGATACAAAAATGGTATCCTCTAAAGAGGGAAGACAATGTGCAAATAAATTCAAGTATATGGCATTTCATGGGGCTGAAGAAGGATGTTATTTTCACAAGCTAAAATTTTGATGAAAGAATGGGAACATTTTAGCAATGGCAACATCTTACAGGAAGAATTTGTAAAATTTGTTTATTTTATTTTCTAAGCATCAGTTACCCATTTTTCTAGTAACAGATTTCTAATTTTTCAAACAACTCCACTGTTAATCTCTGTGACTTCTGTCTCTACTCCAGTGGTTGTCATGTAACTATAACTAGCCAAAGTATGTCATCACATTGGCCACAGTCATAGGTCAGAGTTGAACAACTAGCAAAACAGGAAACAGCATGATCCAATTGGAATATTTTGAGAATATTTGTCTGAGAAAATCTCTCTTCCATTGGAGCTAGTATGGAAGTCTGAAACTGTCAGTGGCAAACTGGAATAAACCGGAAGAGTTTCTGCCTCAGAATTGTGTCAGTCAGAAAAACAAAACAAAACAAACAAAAAACACTGAGAGAGAGGGTGAGAATCTGTCCTGAGGATGCTGAGCCAATGAAATCTTCTTTATATTAACCTGTGCCCTTCAGCTATTGCAATCAATACATTTAATACTTGAGAGTAAATCTAGTTTTGTAGCAATTACTCAAAGACATTCTGACTAACAGAAAAGCAAGGTTGTATGTTTTAGTTGCTACTTTTAAAAATGATGGCTTTAATTCATGGAAACAAAAATTACTGATGGGTTTATATTTCACATAGCTGGGGTGAAAAGATCTTTGACAAAAGAGTCCTTTCAAAAATGCATTTGTATCTAAATTACAAAATAGATATTCATAAAATATACATTCTCTTTATCTTTCTGAGGCCATAACTAAGTTTCCCTTTTTTATTTTATAAATTATGTATCTCAGCAAGTAGAGATATCTTGACCTGCAGTTATCCTCAAATGCTTTACTAGCCTGTGAGGCCACATCAACAAAATATTCCTTTCCCTTTCACAATCTAAAATTTGACTGTCTACTCAACTGAAATAAATTGGTCTCTGTCCTGTTCCGTTTAAACCAACAAACAGTTGTTGAGGTAGTCCAAGCATGTACAATAAATGCTAGAACACTAATAAAAAAGATGCATTCTGTGCCCTGCCACTGTTTAAGTTCACTGGTAGAGACAAATGGGTAAACAGATTTATGGTGTGATGTGCATTTGAAGACAATTAAGTGTACAGTGCCGTCACTGTACAAGGAGGCCACGGCTACATATACTGGTTCAGAGGAGAATTAGTCATGTTAGTGGGGATTTCAGAGGTGATATTCTATACCCTTCAGAATCTTTCATGGTGGATGTGACAGTTACACTCTGGATATATCAATCTCAAGTTATCAGCAATATCTGGCTTTCAAAATACAAGGATAACCTCTATCTTGTATTAGACTGCTTTTTCCAAAACAGTTATGTGGCAACAAATATAGGTTAAACCTCTTTCCATTTTCTGACTTGTCAAGAAAAACATAGTACGTACAAAAAGAGCGGCAAAGACATAAAACATTCATAAAGATTCTCCTGAATGCTCTAAAATTCTAAGCTTTGCTGATGCATCATAATGTTCTCAAAGAAATTGGTCAAAGGCAGAAATTGGAACAAATTTTTACCTTAATTTATATTATGGGAGCCATCTTTCTTTTTCAAAATATAAATAAGTTTCTAAGGGGAAAAAAAAGATTTAGTTGACTAGAGTAGGATGCTTATTTTGATATTGAAGGTTTTCCTTCAAAAGGAAAAATTAATAAATGTATTTTTTAAGTTATTTTAAAGGACACACAGAGGTCTTTCTGAATTCAACAAATTTAAAAACCGCATGGACCTTACTTAGAAATGTAATCAAGTCCAGCTCTCCTATTACTCACTTGATTGCATTCAAAGTGCAATTCTTCATTCTTTACGTTTCTCTCATCATTTACATTATTGTCCAATAGTGCTTCTCTTGATATCAGCAGTGGATTCAAAATATTCACACATGGTGTGAGGTAAATAATGTTTAGCTCATTATTTATTACACTCTTCTTATTTTTTAAATGTGCTGATATTTGTATTGAATTTTTTCACCATTATTAATCACAATCCCCACTTGGTATATTTAGGAAAAAAGTTGTAAAGAACTTTTTTAATATTTAGTTAATATTTTTTGAAAAATAAAGCTGTCACTCTTCACACAATGCACAATAGTGCATACATAAAAAGAAAAGAATAATATACAGATAACACCTTGAAATTAATAAGTTAATATAGTGAGGTCACTGATAAAAGATTAATATATATTTTTTCACTTTTTGTATATAAGTGACTAGAAAATGAAAAAGAAAGGTATCATCTACAATAATACCAAAAGTCTAATTACTGAGGATAAATTTAAAGATAGATGTTCTAAATCTCTATATACAAAATTAATCATACGACTTAAGTGAAAGGTATTAAAAACCTAAGTAAGTGAAGGTATATACAATGTTCATGTATTGAGGGACTAAATAGTAGAAAAATATCAATTCTGCATAACTCAAGCTATGAATTCAATATACAGATAAGTTGTAACATATTTTTAATGAAAATTAGCAAATGTGTTAAAAATTTATGTGGAATATGCAAGCTTTTGTGTCTGGATTTTTTCACTTGGCATAATGTTTGTGAGGTTCATCCAAGTTGTAGCATGTATCAGTACTTCATTCCATTTTTAAAAATTTGAATAATATTCCATTGTATGTATGTATTATAATTTGTTTAACCATTCATCTGTTGAGAGGTGTTTCGATTGTTTCCACTTCTGGCTATCATAAATAGTCCTTCTATGAACATACATGCATCTATTTACCTATATTTTTTTGAACATCTGTTTTCCATTTATTTGGACATAGATATAGGAGTGGAATTAATGAGCCATATGATTATTCTATGATTAAATTTTTGAGGAGTCACCAAACTGTTTTCCACAGCTGCTGAGCAATTTTAGATTCCTACCAGCAATGTACAAAGGTACTCATTTCTCTCTCTCTCTCTCTCTCTCTCTCTGTTATGTCCATCCTAATAAGTGTAAAGTTGTATCTCATTGTGGTTTTCATTTTATTTTCCTTAATTATTAATAATGTTGAGAAGTTATTCATGTTCTTATAAGGCATTTGGCCATTTGTATATCTTCTGTGTGGAATGTCTATTCAAGTCTTTGACCACTTTTAAATACATTGTTTTTCTTCATATTGTTAAACTTTAGGCATTCTTTATATATTCTGGATATTATATATATATATATATATACACACACAATTTCAAAATATTTTCTCATATTCTGTAGGCTGTCTTTGCTTTCTTGATAATGTCATTTGATAAAGAAAAGTTCTTTAATTTGGAGCATGTCCATTTTATCTATGTTTCGTTTTGCTGCTCATGCTTTTGGCATCAATATCTACAAATTCATTGCCAAATTCAAGGTCATGGATATTAATTTCTATTGTTGTTTTCTTCTTCATCAATATTGTTTTGACTTTTTAGGGCTACTTGATACTCCATATGAATTTAAGGATCAATTCAATTTGTCAAATGGCCACTAGAATTTTGATAAGGATTGAACATTTCTATTAATTGCACAAGATAGATAAATTAATAAAGACAGAACACAAACTGGTGGTTGACAGGGGATTAGGAGAAGGGAGGATGGGAAGAAACTCTTTAATAGAATTTAAGCAATTTAATGGAATTTAATTTTAGAGTTTTGAAAATGTAATTGTACAACTTTGTCAATGTCTTATGTATCACTGAATTGTTCACATTAAAATGATTGTTTTATGTTATATGAATTTTACCTCAATACAATTAAAAATTATCTATAAATGCCAAGTTGAAGAAAAATCAAAATGTCTAGAAAAAGTAGAACCAAATTGAAAGAAACACACACTGTAAGATATTAAGACTTGGTACAAAGCTACATAGTGAAAAGTGTGGTATTAACAGAAGGATTAAAAAAATAAACAAATGGCAAAGAATTGTCTGGAATAAGAACCCATATAATTTTTCAAGAAGTATTTCAGGAAGACTTAGATTTTCAATTAATAAACTTGAGTCAATTGGAGGTGTGTACTGGAAAAAAAATTTAAAACAAACTTGTCTGTCATTATATATTATACTATATATTACACACATTAACATATATGCATGTAATACAGTAGCACCTAAAAACATAAAGCAAATACTAACAGACATAAAGGGAGGAATTGACAATAATACAATAATAGTAGGAGACTTTCACACCTCACTTATATCAATGAACAGGTCAACCAGAAAGAAAATAAGAAAACAGTGGTTTTAAATGACACAATAGACCAGCTGGCCTTAATGGACTTCTACAGGACATTCCATCCAAAACCAGCAGAATACACATTATTTTCAAGTGCATATGGAACATTTTCCAGAATAGATAACATGCTAGATGACAAAATATGTCTCAACACATTTAAGAGGATAGTACTTATATCAAACATATATTCCAACCACAACAGTATGGAACTAGAAATCATTCATAGGAAGAAAAATGGGAAAAGTACAAATACATGGAGTCTAAAGAACATGCTACTAGAAAACCAATGAGTCAATGAAAAAATCAAAGAGGAAATCAGAAAAAAACCTTGAGACAAATGAAAATGGCAACAAAACTTTACAAAATTTAAGAATTACAGCAAAAGCATTTCTAAGAGGAAAGTTCATAGCAATACAAGCTTACATCAAGAAGGAAGAAAAATCTCTAATAAACAACCTAACCTATGATCTAAAGGAAATAAACAAAGAAAAATAAAGAAAACCCAAAGTCAGAAAAAGGAAGGAAATAATAAACTAAGAGAGAAAAGAAATGACACAACCCCCAAAATAATTTAAAATGCCAATGAAACCAAGAGCTGTTTTTTGAAAACATAAATAAAACTGAGAAACTTTTAGCCAGTTTCATCCAAAAGAAGAGAGAGGACCCAAATAAAAAAAAGTAAGAAATGAAAGAGAAGAAATAACAACTGATATCACAGAGATATAAAAATCATAAAAGAATATTAAAAATGATGCCAAGAATTGGGACAACCTAGAAGAAATGGACAAATTTCTACAAACTTTCAAACTTCTAATACTGAATCAGGAAGAAATAGACAATCTGAACAGACCTATCATAGTAGTAAAATTAAAGTTATAATAAAGAAACTCACAGCAAATAAAAATCCAAGACTTGATGGCTTCAAAGGAGAATTCTAACAACAAACATATAAAGAAGAGAAATGAAAATTAAAAGCCCTAATTTGAAAAGATAAATACATCCCAATGTTCACAGTAGCATTATTTACTATAGCAATATTGTGGAAACAACCTGTGTGATCATTATATGTATACAATGGAATATTACTCAGCCACAAAAAGTATAACATTTTGTCATTTGCAACAACATGGGTGAACCTGGAGGATATTATGCTTAGTGAAATAATTGAGACAGAGAAAGACAAAATCTCTATGTTATCACTGATATGCAGAATTTTAAAAAGAAAACAAATGAATGTATATAAAAAAATAGAAACAGACTTATGGATATAGAGAAAACTAATGGCTACCAGTGGGGAGAGGAAAGAAGGGGAAATATAGGAGTAGATGATAAAGAGATACAAACTACCATGTAAAAAGTATAATTATAAAAATACTGAATCACTCTATCATACACCTGAACTAACATAATTTCATAAATCAGCTGTACTTCAATTTAAAAAAAAATGTGACCTAGTTAATTTCATATGCAAAAATCAACTCCAGGTGAAGTTAAATCCAAATATTATAGCTAAAATAATAAAACTTTTAAAATTCAATATCTTCTTGACCGTAGGGTAGGGAAGGAAAATGTTTCTTAAATAGGAATCCAAAATTAAAAATAAATAGGACAAAATTAAGATTAGGAATTCTGTCCATCAAAAGACTGATTTAAAAAAAAATACAAAGAAATGGAAGAACATATACATAATGCATTTAACTGATGATGGTTTATATCTAGAAGTTATAATGAACTATAATTTAATAAAAATTAATGAGGATATCAAATAGAAAAATAAACAAGAAACAAACATCCATTTTCAATTTAATCCAGCAAGAAAAATAAATACATGAGTTATTATAAAACCTCATTTAGTAATCAGGGAAATGCAAGGTAAAGCAACATTTTGATACAAATGTGCACAAAAGTATTAAGAAATAAAATTAAGAAATGGAAAATATCAAGTCTGGGCAAGAATGTGAAGCACCTGGAATTTTACTTTGCTGAAGAGATTGTAAATTTGTATAATGTCTTTGGAAATCTGTTAACAGTACCTACTAAATTTGAGCATATGTATTACTTATTTTTTCAGCAGTTTTACCCCTAGGTATATAATCAATAGAAATATGTTCACCAACAGACATGTACAAGGATGTTCATAGCAGTGTTATTCATTTTAACCAAAGATTAGCAACAAACTGAGTACTCAACAATGATAGAATGAATAATTTATGATACACTAACTTGAATTGCATACAATATTGAAAATAAATGTCTTGTTATGCTAAACCATATGGATGATTATTGCAACATAATTCTGAGTGAAGAAACCCAGAAACCCAAAGTACATGCTGTGGGATTTTGTTTCTATAAAGTTCAACAATAGGCAGAATTAGTTTAGATTTTTGGAAGTGAAGATGGTATTTAACATTGGGAAAATTGTGGGATGTAAAGACTAGAGGACTTTGGCAAAAGATTCTGTTTCAGGTGGTGGTTATGTGTGTGTGTTTACCTTGTGCTAATCCATACATCTCTACAGTTATGATATTATTTTTGAGTGAGTATGTTATATTTCAATTAAATGGTTTATTATAAAATGTTGTTTATTGATAAATATATTGGAATGTCTTTAATAGAAGTTGTATTAAATAAATAGGTGCTGGAGTGAATGTCAACAATCACATAAATGTCACAGTAATCTGATAGAATTTGGAGATCTACCAAATAGTGTAAACTCCATCATCATATTCTAACTTGAAGCACATTGTAGCATATAGTACTCATACCAATAAACTAATTTGAATAAATATCTTTATTGTTTATTTTTGACTCATTTTAAACTGCTTTGTTGTCAAGATTTTCTTGTTGATCTGTTCTTGATTCATAATTATGCCTTAAGAATTATGCTTGAACCTGAAACTAAATAAATTAAAACTGTATATTATTGTTCTTTGTTTTGTTAGAATTGCTTCTATTGGAGAAAACATAATTCTAAATTTCTAAATAAACAATTGTTGCAAAGTATAATAAGAGCACTAGTAAGATCAAGCAAATTATACAATAAAGGCAAGGGAATCTCTTCTGTAAATTAATGATTTGATAATTAATTTATTAAGGTGCTCAGGCATCTGTGTCTGAGAAGATAAATGAGGAAATGTTGCTGCTGACTTGGAAGAGCACCAGGACTAGGTAATTCTCATACCAGTCAGCTTCTGTGAAGAGAAGGTAGTACCAACATAAGGATTCAACATTGGTTACTCAGACAAGGATTCAATTCATGTCTCTGTGAAAAGGCTAATTCTCTATACGACAGGATTATTTACTGATGACATTTTAGAGACTGCTAGCTCATGTAAAGTAACACTGAAATACTGAGATTCTGTGATATTTGGAACTTTCAGTCTATTTCAAATCAAATTAATATCCACAATGAGCTTGATGAATAGTTTTTAATTCACAAACTAGGAATTGTAAAAGAAGAAAGTTATTGCAAACTGCAAGCATTAAAGGACTTGTCCTCATATATTTGGGTAGGAAATTATGTTGAATTTTTCACTTTATGTGAGTGTCTAACCCTGAAAACAGACTATTTCACTCATTGTTTCTAAACCTACAGGTATCATACAAATTTGCACTGTTTTTTTTACAAATTTTCACTGAGTTAGAGTTTCCTGATTTTTGTAAAGATTTTGAAAATAAAACAATTTTTATAACAGGAATTTTTTTAATCTCCAAAAACACTGCATAAATGTTTCTGTTCAATTAATTATATATTAGATACCCATTACATACCAGGCCATGTTCAGGGGTAGGGGAAACAAATGGATAATGATGTTAAATTCCCTTGGCCTCAGGAAATGAATTATAATAAGAAAGACATTTATGTGTGTATCTATGGCATGTATGTATGTATACATATATACAAATGCACATTTATGTATACAAACATAGATATACATATATGTAATGTGTCAAATATAACATATACAATAATAGAAGAGATGATTAGAAGAAAATGTTGACTTAACTGCCCTACCCATCATTTCTAAATAATAATTTAATTGAATATATTATAAGGATATGTTCCTTAAAAAGAAAAAAATCATAAAATAATATGAAGAGAAAAGTGACAAATTAGTTCAAATGGCTAAATCTAAACATACCCAGTATAAAGATGTGCTAACGATATCTACAAGCAACAGAATGCAATCCAGAGAGTTTAGCAAAAAGCAACTTATTAAGAATCTTTGAGAAGGCTGAAGAAACAGCTCTAGGCTAAATGTCCAGCCACACAATAGAACTGAGTGTCCAGTGGAACTACTGTTTTTGCCAATAGCAAGAAGAAAGCAAATCAGGAAGCCACCACTATAGATACTCCCATCATAACCATGCCACTTATATCAAGATAACCATCAACAAAACAGATGATCTGCATCCTACCTCTCTCTCCCTGCTAACTTAGTCCAATATTAAAATCGTATTCAAGTGCCTTTCCCTCTACACAATTCATTCTAAATCAAGATCTAGGATCTAGTGTAACTACAACTGATCGGTAGACTCTAAATTACATTTAAAACCCTATAGGAAAGCAAGTCAGCAATACAGAGGATTTTATCTTTCTCATTTCTGCTCATGAGAAGAGGGTCGCAATTGCTGTTGAATAAATCAACATACTGGTCATCATTATGAGCATATAGGTCAATAAATGAATGGAAAGATTGAAGGATGGATGGATGGATATGTAAAGAGATATTGGTAGGTGAGTAGGTAGGCAGACAGATGGATAGTAACAATTAATAAAATGGAAGTATAGTATGCATTTGATTTCTAATAAATTTATTAACATTAATTTCAATTGAAATTAATTTCAGAGAAGAAAAATTGAAACGCAATGATAAATAATGCTAAATTTAGGATAATTATTTATTTACCACAAAAAAACAAGGTTTTAAAAGCTACTTTGAAGTTGGAAGTAAAAGGTAAAATAGTTATAAATAATTTTGAGATTAAATTTATTTTGGGGGTAAATTTCATGTTTTATTCATAGACAGTATGCCTTAAATTTATTATTGATAATAATAATAAATAATATAATTGATAATAATAATTATCAATAATTATTTTACATTTTCCATAATCTCTTGAATTTTCTTGATTATATTATATAATTGAGGTTTTATGGAGGCTTATAATATTTGTATTCTGTTCTGTAATCTAAACTCCCACAGCTATTTAGTCATTTTTAATCAAGCATATTTAGCATAACATAAAAGGCATAGATCTTAGTGTTTGGTTTAATGAGTTTTTTTTTTTTTTTTTTGCGGTACGTGGGCCTCTCACTGTTGGGGGCTCCCCCGTTGCAGAGCACAAGCTCAGCGGCCATGGCTGACGGGCCCAACCGCTCCGCGGCATATGGGATCTTCCCGGAGCGGGGCACGAACCCGCATCCCCTGCAACGGCAGGTGGACTCTCAACCACTGCACCACCAGGGAAGCCCCTGGTTTAATGAGTTTTGACAAATATATACACCTATGGAGCTACCACCATAATCAAGATATAAGCAAGTACACTCTCATGCCCCTTCGCAGAAAGCCTTACTCTCAACCCCTTTATCAGACAGTCACCAATCTGCTTTTCGTTACTGTAGTTGAGTTGTATTTTTCTAGAATTTCATATAAACAGACTTATGCACTGTGCATACTTTTATGAATGTCTTCTTTCCTCAGTATAATATTTTTGAGATCCATCTACACTGTTGCATTAATTAGTAGTTGGTTCCTGTTTACTGTCTCTTAGCATCCATTGTATGATTCTATCTGAATTTGTTTGCCCATTTATCTATTGATGAACATTTAGGTTGCCTTGAGTTTTGGGACACCTAAAGTTGATATAAGCATCATTCATACACAATTCTTTTTGGAGATATGTTTTCATTTCTTTGGACTAAATACCTAACTATGGAATTGCTGAGTGGTATAGTAATATTATGCATAACTTTGTAAGAAGCTATTTCCCATATTAATGTCCAGAGTGATAGTACCACTTTATCTCCCCCATGGCAATATATGAGAGTTTCAAATTTTCTCATTGCCAGCCTTTTGAATTTTAGTTATTCTTGTGTGCATGTGTAGTGCTATCTCATTGTGGCTTTAATTCCTATTTTCTGGATAACTAATGATTTTGAAACACCTGTTAATATCCTTATTGACCTTTTATAGGTCTGTGATGCATATATGCAAATCTTTTGCTCATTTTTTGTATTGTGTTCTTTATTTTCCTACTGAATTGTACGAGTTCTTTATCTATTTGGAACACAACTTCCTTGTCAGATAAGGAGGTTGCATGTATTATTTTCCCATTCTGTGACTTGTCTCTTAATTTTCTTTTTTTTTTTTTTGGCCATGCTGTGTGGCATGCAGGATCTTAGTTATCCGACAACAGATGGAACCTAGGCCCTCGGCAGTGAGGGAGCAGGGTCCTAACCACTGCACCCCCAGGAAATTCCCTGTCTCTTAATTATGGATTTTGATAAGTAGACATTTTTACTTTGAAAGTGCCATTTTTCAATTTTTCCTTTATTTTTAGTTCTTTTGGGTGGAAATCTCTATATTATTCAATGTTATAAAGGAATCTCTCTAGGCCTACTTTAAAAAGTATAGGTTTGAGATTTATTCCCTGATACATTTTTATTGAGCTATAATTGACATATGACATTAGTTTTAGGTGTACAAGTGGTTTCACATTATGTATATATTGCAAAAAGATTACCACAATAAGTTTAGTTAACATCATTATTTCACAAAGTTAAAGTCTATTTATTATTTTTGTGTGTGTGATGAGAACTTTTAAGATTTTCTCTTTTAGCAACTAAGATCCATTTTAAGTTAATCTCTGTTTAGTATAGTATATCTGTGCCTAGGTTATTCCCCCACCCCCTCCACAGGGCCATACAATTGTTCTGGCACTGTTTATAAAAAAGACCATTCTTTTTTACTGACTTACCTTTGCACCTTTGTAAAAAATGGTTGATTATATTTGTGTGTGTTTAATTCTAGACTGTCTATTCTGCTCCATTGATTAACATGTCTTTTCTTTTGCCAATACCATGTTGCCTTAATACAGATGCTCTAGAAATTTTTGAATTGAGTAAAATTTGTTCTCTAAATTTGTTCTTCTCTTCAGAATTGTGTTGACTATTCTAGGTCCTTTGCTTTCCAAAAAATTTTAAAACACTTTTTTAGTATCTATGACAAATTTTCCTGGAATTCAATATTGTGTTGGTTATTCTGGGTCTTTTCCCTCTCCATATACACTTTTTAATCAGTTTGTTGATATCTACAAAATAATTTTCAGAGATTTTGGTTAAAATCAACATTGAATTCATAGATCAAGTTTTGAAGAACTAATATCTTGATGATATTGAATTTTCCTATCCATGAACATATTTCTCCATTTATTTAGTTCTCCTTTGATTTTGCTCATCATTTTATAGCTTTTCTTATACAGATCTTGTACATATTTTGTTAGATTTATACTCACATATTTCATTTTGTGGGGAGCTTACATAAATAGTATTGTTTTCAATTTCAAACTACTTTTTCATTGGTAGTGTATAGAAAAGTGATTTTTAAAAATATATTTACCTTGTATCACACGACCTTGCAATAATCACTTAGTTCCAGGAGGGTTTTTATATTTTTTTACAATTCTTACAGATTTTCAACATAGACAGTCATGTCATCTGTGAACAGTTTTATTTCTTTCTTCTCAAACTGTATAACTTTTATTTCCTTTTAGTGTCTTATTACATTAATTAGAACTTCCAGCATAATGTTGAAAAGGAGTGGTGAAAGGGGACATTGTTGCCTTGTTCCTGATTGTACTGGGTAGCATTTTATTTTGATTCTTTCTAAAGTTTCTCTCTCTGATGACATTGTTCATCTGGTTTAACATGATGTCGATCTTTTTTCCAATTAGATCTCACAACATATTAATCATAGTTATTTTAAATTCTTTGTCTAGTAATTCTAAATGTGTGTTGATCTGAGTCTTGTTGTAATGTTTGCTTTGTTTCCTCAAACTGTGTTTTCATACTGTCTTTTAGCATGCTTTCTTATTTTTTGTTGAATGACAGAGATGTTTTATTAGATGACAGTTACTGGATGAAACAGGTCTTGAATGTAAAGAATTTTGTTAATCTGGTGTTGAGTTGGGCTATAGATAACGTTTGTTTTATCTCTAGTTATTAGTATCTTTTAATTCTTCTATTTTCCTTGTTTGTCCCACCTCCTTTGGCATTAGGGTTTCTCCTCAGATGTATTCCAAGATTTGTAGCATTTCAAATTTCATCTACTATTATTACACAGGAAGCTTGTTCTTGTGGATGCAAGGCCCAGGGGAGAAGAAATGTTCAGGAATCTTGTTTCAACCTCAGTCTAATTGACCTGTGCCTGGGTTTTCACCCTCCACAGGTCTTCCTTTCCTTTTCCAAGTATATAGATAGTTCCCTCTGTCTCTTACTTCATTTCCAGACTGCTACATTCTTAGAATTCAAATCTACTTCCTCCAAGCTCTGTTTGTGTTGGCTTTCCTGTCTTTCTTTAAGCAAGAGAGACACTGCCTTTTATTCTCCCAGCTAGGATAAAGTTTCAGATTTCTTCTCTTGTGAATTTCTTTCTCTTAGTGACTAGTCCTTTAGAGAGAAGAATCTAGGCATGTATTAAGAAGGCTACTCTTCTCTTTTCTTGCCAAGGCCATGAGGGGATGTTTTCACATTTTTACTATGAGAATCTGATGGAGTTACTGGATGGAAAGCTCACAACACTGTGGGGATCCTCTTAGCCTGCCACTCCCAGGAGTTTTATACTCTCAAGTTAGTCCACCCACTGTTTCCATCAATTATCAAATAACCATTTGATTGTTCCTACCAGTTTATGCATCCAGCATCTTCTGCTCCTGGTAAGCAAATTTTAGCTGCTGTTTCTCTCTGGAGGCAGCTGTCTGTCTATTCAAATTACTGGATGGTGATTTTTCCCTATGTCATCAGTTGTCTAATGTATCCAGGACAAGTCATTGATTTTTCAATTTTCAAGCTTTTTTTTCTTGTTGAAAGAACTGGAATGATAATCTCTAAAATCTTTGCATGTCAAAGGTGAAATTGATTATTCTGTTATTTTTTTAATATGGTGAAATCTTTTGAATTGATTTGAATGTTAAAACAACATTACATTCCTACAATGTACCTTACCTGGTCATGATATAATATCACATTTTAAATGGTTGAATATGATTATTATTATTTAATTAAGAATTTTTGTGTGTATGGACATGAAGCTTAGTGTTCTATACATTTTTTTTTTTCAAATATAGTTTTCAGATTTTGGTATCATTGTTAGACTTGTAAGGTGACCAAGTCTCATTGTTTGTCTGAGATTGTCTCAGTTTTAATACTGAAATTTCCATGTCTCCGGAAACCTCTCTCTGAGATTTAAAAAAAAAAAAAAATGTTATGACAGATGAAGAAGTTTGTAGAAAAATTACACAACACATACAACATCTAAAATGAAAATTTAAGACTACACTGATTTTAGTATCAAAATGATATGACATATCGTAGTAGTCCCCTATATATATATTTTTCCAAATATAGGCAAACTTCTGAATGGGGCAACTTAGGTGTGCAATACAACTTAAGTATATTGCAGTTGTGATTTTACCATATAACTATTGTACTTTGTATTGCCATAGTGCTGGTATAAATTTTAACCTTTTGAATATGGTGAGCACAATTGTATCACCACCCCAGACATCACAATAATAGAAAGCTAAACAACTGTGCTATTCAGTGACAGTTGGAAGAACATATACAACTGGATTTGTATGGTGCATAATCAAAACAGAGCCTACTGCATGATATGTAGCAATGAATATGAGATCAGTCACTTTTTGATCACCCCAAAATGTGCAGAAGCACTTAATGAATTTTTTGACTCATAGAAAAAGAAGAAGATAGCTTCCCTATCATTTGCCTACAAGATGACTATCACTGTTGCTGGCCATAGAAAAGATGTTAAAATGCTAGCTTGCCATAAAATCATATTTTGTGCATTTGAGACAAGAATAATGTCCTTCTCTAATTTGGAAATGTATTGAGGATATGAATACAGAAAAAGGATCACAGTAAATACAGAAATGTATATGTGTTTTTTCCAAAACTGCATGATGATCTTTGAAGAGGCCGTAAGGACTTTAACAATGAATAAATTGACTGCACCTGAGTTGTTCAATTTTATGTGTAGTTTGCAACAAAAGCAATGCAAAAAATCTTAATATTTTGGAAACAAAATTTCTTCAGAACTCAAAAATATGTGTCGAGAAAAGGGCAGCCAAGTTAAACAGAACTTGCTAAATTTCTTTACTAAAACTCTCACTTATTTAAATTCCAGCTTCAATTTCAAATTATTTCTTTGCCTAAAAAAGGTTGACCTGAGAAAGAAAGGTTCAATCCATGACATCTAATGTTTTTCATAGTGTTAAAAAAATAATAGTTTAGACATGGATAAAATATTGATGAATTTTTAGGTGCAAAGGACCTGATGGACAAACAGCTGATATACCAAAATATGTCTATAGATTTAGGGCATATGGCCACATTTGAAAATCTGGAAGCTAACTGCTACAAGCCTACAAACTTGCTGTTGTTAATAATTTCTGAAGTGGTCCATTCTTAAGCCTGTATTAAGAACATATTTAACTTGATGCCATCACATGGCCTGATAGCAAGAGTCCATGTAACGTGAGCTTAATGAGAGAAGAGCTGCTACTCAAAGAATATGTTCCACTGTATTCAGTTTGACCACTACATATAATAAAAGAGGAAATTTTAAAATTTTGCTGATGCATGAAAGAAGTATTATTAGAAAGGGAAACAGGTAGAGTAAAAATATTATGTTATCATTGGACAAAAATAAAACGGTTCAATGCTATTTTTTGTTAAACAGGAAATGTTTACTTAGTCATATTGCAATTGTAATCTCCCTGTAAACAGTCAAACATTTTGGTGGCTTAAGAATATATGATAATAAAACCTACAAAGTTTACATACTCAGTGAAAAGTTAAAACATAAATAAAATAAATGTTAAAATAAGTGTTGGAAGATAGAAAAAAAATTATAAGATATTGTTATGTTTTTTTAACACATATTATTTGTTTAATTAGTCCTATTATTAATTAGTACTAATTGTCACTAGTAACTAAGTACAGGTTTTTGTTTCATTAAGAGTATTTATGTAACAGAAATAAACATAATAATATATAACTGTAAATAAATGTCCACTTAATTTTTCAGTTTAAATTTTATATATATATATTATTTCCCAGTTTCCCCCACCCCAACCCCACCCCCGGTATGGTTGTTCCCATGACTGACTCTTTAAAAAGCTGGTTACCCTATTACTTGCTTCATAAACAAACTGGGAGATGTCCACTTCTCACTTATAGTCTTAAGATGCTTGCAAAGGATAGGTATTCTCTCATCTTCAAACTTTGGTAGAATTCACCAGTGAAATTACTTGGACCAGAAGTTTTCTTTAGGAAAATTTGTATTCCAAAGCCAGTTCCTTTAGTAGATGTGAGCTCTTTGACTACTATATTTTTGTTCTTGTGTCAGTTTTTCTGTTTTTATTTGTTTTGCTGTATTGTTTTGGCCACACTGTGTGGCTTGTGGGTGTTCCCCAACCAAGGATGGAATTCAGGCCCCCTGCAGTGGAAAGGCTGAGTCCTAACCACTGGAATTCCAGGGAATTCCCACTCTTGTGTCAGTTTTGATAGTTTCTTTTTGTTTGTTTGTTTTAGGAATTTGTTCTTTTCGTTATAAATTATCTTATTTGTCGGCATGAACTTGATCATAACAAGTCTTTATTATCATTTTAATATGTGCTATTTGTAATAATGCTCTCCCTTTATGTCTGACGTTGGTAATTTTCTATACTTCTACTGAGTTTTGTCCCCTTGATTTTAATTCCTAATAAGTATGTGTTAAGATCTCCAGGTTTAATTTGTTGCTTTTTATCTTAAGATCTATCAATTTTATTTAATAATTTGGAAGAATACTTAGTATTTATATATAATTTATAATATTTTTATTACAAAATGTTCATCTAATTTTTCTTGAAATCTTTCTTTGTTATTAATAGAGTCATTCCATCTTTTTTTATGTTTACATGATAGAAGTTTTACCATCTTCATTCTTTCAAACAATCTGGTTCTTTACGTTTCTTGTAAATAGTACATAGTTTAGTCTTGTGCTTTGTTTTGATTTGTTTTCTGCTTTATTTTAGCTTTTAAAAAAAAATCCAGTTAATAATTTATGCCTTTTAATTTGCATTTAATCCAATTAAGCATAACATAATCATTGGTGTGATTGTATTTACATTTCTCATAACTGTATTTGTGTAGTTTTTTTTTCTGTTTCTTTGTTCTTCTTTTCCTACTTTGTTTTGGGTAAAGTATGTATTTTATGATGCCATTTTAATATTCTCTATTGAGTTTTTTGCTATATCTTTATGTATTATTGCTTTATCAGTTGCTCTAGAACTTATACCTTTAAGTTATAAAAGTATATCTTTAAATAATACACTACCTTATGTACAATGTAAAAAACTTATGTGAATATAACCTTTTTGACCCTCTTTGATCTTTTCACTTCTCTTGCCTTAAATTTTATTTCTATAACTATGCTATAAACATTACTATATTTTTTATTATTTTTATCTTACACAATACTCTTTTTCAAATATAGACAATTTTAAAAGGTCATTTAATATTTACCAAAATATTTATGGCTTCTGTTATTCCTAAGTATCTGGACTTGTTCCTTCTATCATTTCCTTTTAGCCTGAAAAATATTTGTTAACATTTTGTGTTGTGCAATTCTTCCTAAAATAATTTTTCCTAAAAAAATTTTCCCATATATTGACTCTATAAGAATGATTTTATTTTACCTTCAATTTTGAAGAATACATTAACCAGATGCAGATTTCTACTTTGACAGTTTTTTTTCTCTTATTTATTACCTTCAATATTTCATTCTGTTATCTTCTAACCACCTTTGTTTGTTGTGAGAAATCAGTATTCTTACCATTCCTTTTAATATCTGTTCTTTACCTTTGCTTTATAAAATTTTATAATAGTGTGGCTGTGTTGTTTTTTGGGTTTTTTTTTTTTTTTTTTGCATTTATTCTTTTGGGATTCACAAAGCTTTTTGAATTTATGGGTGGATTTCTTTTCATGATTTTTGGAAAGTGCTTCACCATTTTCTCTTCAAATTATATTTCTGTCCTTTATCTCTCTTCTTCTTTTGGAGAATTCCAATTAAATACACATTTATACTAATTTTTATTAAAACACAAATTTCAGATTTTCTGTTTCTTTTTTTTTCTCCCCAAAGTTTATTCTTTTTATGTTTCAATTAGGTTTTATCTTTCAATCTGTTTTCATAGTCACTGATTCTTTCTTCTGCTCTCTTCAGTCTATTATTAAGCACAAATCATAATTTGTGATATTTTATTTTCATTTCCAGTATTTCTATTTGTATCCTTCTAACATTTTTGTGCCTCTACTGAAATGACCCATTTCTTCATGCATATTACCCATATTTTCTATTATATTCTTTATCATTTTTCTCATAATTATTTTAGAGACCTTGTTAAGAATTCCAACTTCTGAGACTTTATTCATTGGTTGTTTTCTCTTTTAACCATGGACTTTTTTTTGCCTTTTTTGTAACTTGTATTTTGATATATTATACACACATACACAATATATACATACATACATATATAAACAAGTAGATGACTTTATATAGGGCCACCAGGCTCTTAGATCATTGATGGACATTCTTTGTTTTCCAGCCTTATCCACTGTTCCCTGTGCCTCTGGTGATCTCTTACAAGCTTAATTCTCCTGCCAAAGCTTTGAAAGGCATATGACAGGCATCATAGGCTCCTTAAAGGCCTTGAAGCTCTTGAAATGGTTTTTCTTTTCCTCTCTTGCCCCATATTCATTCTTCAGGGATTGAAATACTGGAATGCTGTCCTGTCCAATCTGCAGCTTTCTTCAGCTGAAAGAAGAAATATCTCTAAAGGATTTCTTTCCATTCTCCAGCTGTCTTCCATCCTTATTTGGGACTTCATTCTTGAGGGAGGTTCCACTTGCCTCTGGCAATTTGTCTCTTATCTCTTCTTTGTAACTCATCCACTTTGACCACCATCTGCCAACGTATTCATTGAAATTGGCTGGTAAAGGCAAACTTGTTCTGAAGTAGGATTTTTCTGGATTCTAATCTGTCACCCCAGCAGACATATGATTGTTAAAATTTGAAAAAAAATGTAGCTCTTTTGTGCTTTTATTGTTCTGTCCATTCATACAACACATACTTCTTGAGTGTCCTCCATTTCCTTCAGCATGACTTTGTTGATACAGCAATGTGCAAAATAGAAATAGCCCTGGTCTCTTGAGGCATAAAGAAAATTGTGGAATAATAGCATTCAATTTAGCACTTTCTTCAGGACAACTTTCAAGGAATAGTGAAACAAAGTAGAAATGAGTATCCTGAAACTCCTTGTGCATGGTGGTGTCTACAACAAATTGTTTCCAGAAAAATGCAACACATAAATATTCATAGATTTGTTTGGACTATGTAGTCATACTGTGAATAATTCAAATATATTTTCACATACGAGTAAATATTCAAGTTGTGCTTACTTATTCTCAAGGATTTGTGTATTACATAGATATTATAATATTTTTGTGCTGTGCTTTTGAAAATTGTCAGGATTTAATTCCATGAAGTGTTTCTTAGTGTGTTCCCTTCACATTCATTCACTTATGATCAAAGGCTCATGGTAATTGAGGTGACTGGCCATGTTTCATACTTGCATCTCTCCTCACCATCAGATTTCTTCACAAATTCTCTGTAACGTTACCTTAATGGACTATATAGTTGCCAGTATACAACATAAAATAATGCCTCCCAATGATTTTAAGTTACATATACATAAAGTGTAATATAGATGCTAAATCATAACAATGATGAAAATGAAGACTGGAGCCTGGTGCATAAAGCAGAGAGTTGGATAAGTGGACTTAATGATAGGAAAGTGAGAGCTTGTTTTACTAGGCCACAGCATCCTGTTTGGGATTATGAGTCTGAAAGTCACAGGTCTGCTGCATCTATTCAGGTAGACTACAGGTTATATATTTAGCAAACAGGAAGAAACCTCATGAGAAAGTAAGTCTCTGAAAGTTTAGCCTTTGTGTTAGGACATCTGGGTGAAGTTGACTCCAAATAGAGATATTCGGCAAAGAAAAAAATGATCCATGTAGTCAAGAAAATATCTCAACAGTTTTTCATGGGGACAAGCACACTGCTGTGCAGATTTCGAAGTATTATACACCAACTTAATTAGAGGCAGACTGGCTAGCTTTATCTCTCTGTTTTTGCTCCTTACCAGCTGTGTAAACTAGGTTGGTTACTTAATCTCTATGACTCTTTCTTTCTCATTTGCAAAATGGGCAACTTAATACCTACTATGTCTCATTATTGTAAAGACAAAATAAAATGGTGTATATAGGATTCAGCATTTACACTGATGGCACACAGTATACATCAGTATTTGTGTCCTGTTTCCCCCAGCTCACCTCAAGACCAACACACCCAATGTCTAGCTAAAGAATGCCTCCTCCTGCTGTAATATTGGGTTGAGTTTCTTGCAGAAGTCTAGTAGAGTCTTAACTCAGTACTTTAGTATATTTATCATCACCTTTTAGATGATGAAGGTAAATCATAGGGGCATTACTTGAATTTACAAATAGAGTTTGAATTTATAACAAGAATGACTTTTGGTTCTAATCTTTGGGTCCACTCTTTTTGTCATGTTAGCCCCCTTCCTTCTAAGAGTTGAAGGGACTTCTATTAGTTCTTATTTATTTGGGATTCTCTGTCTTCTGTCTCTGGTGGCATCTAGGTGTCTCCCCATCTGCAAAATATATACGTGACTTTCACAAGAGAAATTCAGAGCCTCATAGGCTCCACAAGGGCTATATTTACCCTGATCAATTTAAGGGTCTATGGGAAAAATGCATACATGACAAAATCTGCTAGAAATCCTCACCTGTCATACTCTTTTCAGATTTACAATTAACCAATTATTACTTTCAAATTTAGTAAAACAAGTTACTTACCTAATATAATGCAGACAAAAGACTTGAACCTAGATTCCTCTGATTACAAGTTCTATAGTAACAGACTAGATCTATCACTAAATTAGATTTGTGCAGGAAAGACAAACTTCCTTAGTTTCTAAGAAATAATAATGAGTACACTGCTCATAAAAAATCTGATTTATCAGGGCTCCTAGTACAGTTAGGTAATAAAAGTTAAAAATATATATATCATATCTTATTAGTTGGTGCTCAAATATGTGATTCATAGATTATACGAATAGAACAGGAATTATGTGGACATCTACATTGTAGCTTAAACAGATATTGACACATCTAATTTAAGTAGATATCTGTACCCATAAGCTTCTATAGATATCTACGCCTCTAAATTTATGTAGACCACTACATTCCAACACTTATATAAATATCTATGTCCTCACTTATGCACCTATTTCCCTAAGCTTGTACAGAAGTTTATACCTCAAACTTACATAGATATTTATACCTTTAATTATATAGCTGTCTACATCTCTAATTTATATAACAGTACACAATCCTAAACTTATATAGATATGTACACCAATAAATTTATGTAGAGAGCTATGATCCCTACTTAAATGGATCTCAATGCTCTTAAATATATAGATATTAACATATCTAATTTAAGTTGTTTACACTTCTCAAATCACATAGATGTTTATACCCCTAAACTTAAATAAATATTTGTATATCTAACTTATATTGATAACTATACTCCCAAAATTTTAGTAGCAGTAATAGTAATAGTAGTTGTATTAGTAGTAGCAATAGTAGTTGTAGTAGTATTTAAGTCCTACAACTCTAAAATTTGGAACAAATTTAGTGGTGGGAACTAGGTTTCCCTACTGTAATGTTCTTATACTAGAAGACAGATATCATCCTTGATGAGTGGCTATGCTGTCATTTAAGAAAAAAAAAAATTAAAGTCAGGATATTTTTTTTTCCTACAGCTCATAATTTCCATCTCCATAACTTTCATCCCATTTGCCCATCTGGTTCGGCCAGATGGAATATGTTGCTCTTATACCACCATTGGTTTAGAGATTGACTGATATTACTTAGATTAATAATTAGATGAAGATATATAAGAAGTTTTGAAAAATCACCTTGTGGATATGACGGCTCTGTTTGGAATAACTTTTGATTTGTGACTTAATTAAATACAGCACAGACTCTGTTGAATTTGAATAATTACTTATCAGAGAAGGGAGACAGAGAGATAGAAGACTGAGCTACTACTTTAATCTCAAGAGACACGGGCTCCAGATCTGAGCATAACTATACAAGTCACTGATAGACTGAAGGAGTGAGGTAAAAACTGGGAAGAGTGGATGCCTTAATATGGCACATTTGGCAAAAAGAAGCAGCAAATTATAGCTAGCTGTCACTTAAAGTCCTGTCTGTGTACTTAACAAAACCTCTAAAGTCGGCCCTCCTGGGACCGGCTCAGCAAAGAAGCAGTGTCGTTAGGAACCTAGGAGCCCCATCCATCTGAGCAGCCATCAGTGTGCCTGCCATTTGTTTCTAGGCTGGTTGTCTTTGTCCTCAAGGTGGCTGCAGCCAATACCTGCCTCACATGTTCTCTTAACAGCTTTGCATGAGGAAAGATTGTTTCCAGGTCCTGATAGGTCCTTTTTATCCTGGAGTAAAATTCTTTCCCTGAAGCTTGTCAGCAGACTCACCTTACACTTCACTGTCCAGAAGGGGTTGCATACTTACTGTTAAGCCTGTTATTAGGGCTGATAGGATTGGCCTGGACCAATAATGATTCACCTCAAAGCTGGACACAGTCATCCTAAAACTGAAACAACATATCCTTACAGTAACTTTGCAAAGTGAGCAAAGGGAGTTCAGAAAAATTAACATCTAACATGATACAACTTGTAACTGGAAAGACTGATATCCAAATCCTAATTTTTCTTTTCACAAAGCTCTTTTACATTCTGCTGTATGACACAATCTTTTACAACATCATTAGAGAGCTAAAATTTGGGTAGCCTCTTCTAAGTAGTGAACTGCATTTCAACAAAGGGAACTCTGAGCAGCAGGACAGTAAAAAAAAAAAAAAAAAAAAAAAAAAAAAAGAAGTGAAAGTGATTTATAAAGTGTAAAAACTTGAGAGACTCTGAAAGAGCCCTTTGAATTGATACCTTGGGTTTCTGGCCTGTCTGAGAGAAAACAGAGCATTTTTGTGGCTAACCACAACACTGTAGACAGAATGATTGTGTTCCTCCAAAATTCATATGGTGAAGTCTAACTCGTAATGTGATGGTATTAGAAGGTGGGGCCTTTGGGAGGTGATTAGGTCTAGAGGGTGAAGTCCTCATGAGCGGGATTAGTGCTCTTATAAGAAAAGACAAGCCACATGAGCATGCAGTGAAAAGGTGACCATCTGCAAACCCTGAAACTGGTTCTCACCAGGAAACCAAACTGCTGGCACCTTGATCTTGGACTTCCCAGTTTCAGAATGGTGAGAAATATATGTTTGTTTTTTAAGTCTCCCCAGTCTATGGTGTTTTTTTTTTTTTTTTAATAACAGTTCAACCTGACTAAAATACATGACCAGAACAATCAGAATGAAGGCTACATGGTCACTCCATGTCCTCAGAAGCACACGTGTCACTTTTCCGTGGACTTTAACCTGGCCCTTTTGATCTCTAAACATTGCCCCTGGCTGTCCCTACATCCTGATAATCCTCCAAAAAATACAAGTTCCAATTCCAACAATTATACTTGTATAAGGCAAAGCTACACAGACAAATTCTGGACCTTAGGTGAAAATAAACTTTAAACTGTTTTCTTAAAGTTCTGGATTTCTGTCTTCTTTCCAAGGACCAATATATATATTAAAGAAAACCTTATAAATTGGAATAAGAAAGTAGAAAAGCCTCTACAAGTTTCCGTGGCAATGTAAATTGTCCTGTCTTCATAAGTTAAATTACTAGGGGCTACTGGAATATATGAAAAGAGCTCTATTACTATCACTTGAATTTCAAGTGACCTTGTATGAAATAAATCAATTTGGTATTTTGAAAAAATTATATAAAATCAGAGCTAAATAATTTCTATCTTATTTTTTTTTGGATTTTTTTTTTATCAAGGCATGTTGAAGGTAGACTTTTTTATTCCTTGGCTGTAGCTCTGGAAGATCCCATAAATAAGTCAGTATTTCATGCCCCAAACACATTATTTGACAGCTGCACTCATTCAATTTCTTCCTATTTAAATCTCCTTTCATATATTCTGATTGCACCAAAGAGAAATTTTCAACTGGGAACTAATGATTTTAACAAGCATGTTGAACACCTGGTTATCTTTTAAAGGAAGAAAGTACAACTGGAAAAAGGCAGCATGAAACGCAGAAGAGGAAGCAGTTGAAAAGTGATGTTGGACTAAATCCAGGAAGTGATTTTGTTGAATATTTGAAACTAAACTATTGTACCTGACCTAAAGAAGAGGATTCTATGAATGAATACATGACCTACAACGGTTACAAACTTTTGGAGCTGGTAGACATCTGAGAACTCATGTCTTTGATTTTCCTGCCTTTTATAGATAAATTGAAGCACAGAGTGCTTGGGTAACTTACAAGAGATGGTTCAGGCATTTTCTGACAGAACCATGTCTAGAAACTTGAAGACTTAACTCAGCACTCTTTCCACAATACCACACTACATCTGAATCAGAAAAATTGATGAATCTCTAAACAGATGTTATAACTTCTCATGTATATCTTCTCTTGTACAACACTTGCAGAAATGATGGACTCTTTCACATAGCCTTTGCTTACTCCTATCAGATGCACCAAGTCCATTCACATGAAACAACATTAGGAATACAAAGATAGTTAAAGTGTTGTACTCACTCAACTTTTCCCTAAGCTAAATCACTCCAATAAACCATTGCCACAGGCAATATCTGTATTTCTTCATTTTTTTCCTCATTCTATGCAAATGTGGATGTCTTATTATTTAACAAGATCCCAAAATAATCTTTCCCCTTACACAAAACAGTTGGTATCCAACAGGGCAGACTGTTGGCTCACAATCATAGCAGTGTAGTTTCTGTTTGTATTCATATCTATCTGTGTTCATATCCCAAATTAAGAGAATCACAATTGTTTTGTGTCTATACTGATGTTAAGTGCTAAGAGTACTCACCCACTTGTGATTATCCTCTCCTTCTGGGCCGAGAAAATATTACACTTCCCCTCCTTCTAGTACTTTGGTGTAGCCATGTGACTAATTCCAGCTTATGGGGTTGAGTGGGCTTGTGCTATATCATTTCTAGATGCAAGAATTCTCTAGACCATAGGTATCTTTATATACTATTTTCCCATGTCACATCAACTGAGGAGACAACAGGTCTCAGGTGGTGAAGTTACAGGGTGACAGAGTTACTATCTGCCTGGATCTCTGAGAAGATGAATGATCCAGAGAACTGCTACAACCCAGGGCAGACTTGACAGGAGTGGAAAGGAAAGCTCTGAGATTTGGAGTTCTTTGTTACTGCAGCATTATTTAGCTTATCCTAACAGGTTTTAGTTCAGATACTTTCCCTTTTTCCAGAATGTTTTTAATATTTAGATTTCAGAGAGTAACGTTTGATCATTAACTTACCTAGTCATTCATTTATGATATCTATTTGATTCCAAGAATTTTGTTAAGCACTAAGAGACCCAAGAAGAATATAACCCAACTATGACTGCAGTGCTTCACAATCTGGGGCAGAAAACAAACAAAAGTATAACAGAGAGATAGATGTTAAAAATGAGGCACATACTCAGCAATTGGGATAAAACAAGAAGAAAGGATTTGACTCTGCCTGGAAAGTCACTGTGGCATTATGAAAGAGTTGACATGAGAGCTGAAAAAAAGATGAACACGAATTCACTTATTGGGCAAAAGTTGCCAGAAGGACAAAGCACAGAAAGGAAAGAACATGTGCAGTAGTGGTACAGGGTGAGAAAACAAGGTAGTTTGGTAGAGTTTTCTGGCATGGTTAAAATGAAAGACTGTGATCAGAGAAGAACTTAGCACTGTAGGCAGGGGCCCGATTGTGGAAAGCTCATGTGCCATGCCAGGGGTTTTGTTTTTGGTTTTGTAAATTTGTGTTGATAAGTAAGCTTTACCTTGACTGCCATCAGTCAGATTTGCAGATTGTACCTGAAGCTCTGTGCTAAGATGGAGTCTGACTGTGTTTATACTTAATTTGTAAAGTCCACCATGGGTGAGGGGTACAGCAGTAGCATACATGATCAGATCTTTGCAACAAATTAGCATCAACCCAGTACACAGAGAAGTAGTTCTTTTTCTGAGGACCACAAAAATACTCAGGGTTTTTTATTTCTTTGTTTAATTAAAACAAACAAACAAAAAACAACAACAATAACTCAATACACAAGCACACAAGAGTTCTATAACTGCTAGATTATTAAGAGAATGAGACAGAATTCTGAATACATCTTTTTAAAAACAGTAAACAAAAAGAATACAACTCTTGGGAGATCTGGAAGAATTTCCCCCTCCTTTTTGGCACTGCAAGGAGAAAATATATTTACCACCCCCACTGAAAAAATAAAACAGGAAAGTTCAAATAAGAACATGGAAAAAAATATCAATACATGGTCTCCAAATTCCACCATTCAGGAACAAATGTCATTAATAGTAGGGGGTCCTCAATCTAGACAGCATTTCATGTGTAAACAGATAAAAGATTGAGAGACGATTCATCTAGAAATTCATGTGCTGGGGATGCAAAGCTTGTATGTATGAAATTCTTTTCTTGGCCATTGTATATTTATTTGCTGGAAGTGATACTATTTTATAGGACATTCCTAGATGGAAAAACATATTGACTACAACTGAGGCAAGAAAACTGATCTCCACAGACTTAAGCTGTGACCCATACAATGTATCCATTATACAGATTCAAAAACTGAGTGTAACTAAGATGAGCTATAGGTTTAGGGTCAGGCAGCTGAGGGAGACAATAATAAAATCCATGCCTCAGCTAATGTAAAGTTTTACTTGCCCATTCTGACTGTGTGGAAAAGATCTTTATCAAACCCATTGGTGAGATTTATCTCCACCTATAAAGAATTTATTTCTGAAAAGCAGAAGAAATATTTGTCTAGGGAAATCATGTCTTTCTCAACAGATTTTTAAACCCTCAGAAGCTGAGATACCATATCCTTATCATGTACTTCATTCTAAGAACACAGTCTATAAATATTTTATGTAAAAAAGGACATATGGATTGCCTATGCAGAACACATTTATTTGTTAAATCACATTGTAGGTAGACTTCTCTGATTTTTATATTTTGTGAATTATTTGGGAAGTGATTGTTCTCATTGCCTTCCAATAAGTGTGTTACTGGGTTTCCAGCTTGGCCTTGTCTTCATGAAAATGAGTAGCTTCCAAACGTCCTTGTAGATCTGGAGATCTGAATGTGGTGTGTATAGCAACTGAGAAAATTCACAAACAGTGATCAAGAAAAAGTTAAGAATGCCTCAGGATCTATCCAGGCAACCAGAAAGCTCAGAGACGGTTGATTATATATATATAACTGCTTTAAAAAAAAATGATTTTCACCAGGGCATTACAGCACTTGAAGTAAAAAAGAAATCCAATGTCTAGAGATTTCAGAGAAAATTATATTTATTGACAACAATTTCCAAACAAACCCTAGTCTATTGTCATAATTTACTGTTCAATTTTATATGGCTTTAAGAAGACCACAGTCAATTGATTTATGTTATTTTTTAATAGATCTTTATTGGAGTATAATTGCTTTACAATACCATGTTAGTTTCTGTTGTACACCAAAGTGAATCAGCCATATGGATACATATGTCCCCATATCCCCTTCCTCTTGAGCTTCCCTCCCATCCTCCCTATCCCACCCATCAAGGTCATCACAAAGCACCGAGCTGATCTCTTTGTGCTATGCTGCTGCTTCCCACTAGCTATTTTACATTTGGTAGTGTATATATGTCGATGTTACTCTCACTTCACCTCAGCTTTCCTCTCCCACCCCATGTCCTCAAATCCATTCTCTATGTCTACGTCTTTACTCCTGCCATGCAACTAGGTTCATCAGTACCATTTTTATTTTTATTTTTTAGATTCCATATATATGTGTTAGCATACAGTATTTGTTTTTCTCTTTCTGACTTACATCACTCTGTATGACAGACTCTATGTCCTTCCACCTCACTACAAATAACTCAATTTTGTTTCCTTTTAGGGCTGAGTAATATTCTATTGTATATATGTGCCACATCTTCTTTATCCATTCATCGGTCGATGGACATTTAGGTTGGTTCCATGTCCTGGCTATTGTAAATAGTGCTGTAATGAAAATTGTGGTACATATCTCTTTTTAAATTATGGTTTTCTCAGGGTATATGCCCAGTATTGGGATTGCTGGGTCATATGGTAGTTCTACTTTCATTTTTTTAAGGAACCTTCATACTGTATTCCATAGCGGTTGTATCAGTTTACATTCCCACCAACGGTGTATGAGGGTTTCCTTTTCACCACACTCTTTCTAGCATTTATTGTTTCTAAATTTTTTGATAATGACCATTCTGACTAGCATGAGGTGAGACCTCATTGTAGTTTTAATTTGCATTTCTCATAATTAGTGATGTTGAACATCTTTTCATGTGCCTCTTGGCCATTCATACGTCTTCCTTGGTTAAATGTCTATTTAGGTCTTCTGCCCATTTTTTAATTGGATTATTTGCTTTTTTGATATTGAGGTCCATGAGCTCTTTGTATCTTTTGGAGATTAATCCTTTGTCTGTTGTTTCATTTGCAAATATTTTCTCCCATTCTGAGAGTTGTCTTTTCATCTCATTCATGGTTTCCTTTGCTGTGCAAAAGCTTTCAAGTTTAATTAAGTCCCATTTGTTTATTTTTGTTTTTATTTCTGTTACTCTAGGAAGTGGGTTAAAAAAAGATCTTGCTGTGGTTTATGTCAAAGAGTGTTTTTCCTATGTTTCCTCTAAGAGTTCTATAGTGTCCAATCTTACTTTTAAGTCTTTAATCCTTTTGTAGTTTATTTTTATGTACGGTGTTATGTAGTGTTCTAATTTCATTCTTTTACAAGTAACTTTCCAGTTTTCCCAGCACCACTTATTGAAGAGGCTGTATTTTCTTCATTGTAAGTTCTTGCCTCTTTTGTCGTAAATTAGGTGATCATATGTGTGTGGGTTTATCTCTGGGCATTCTATCCTGTTCCATTGATCTGTATTTCTGTTTTTGCCCCAGTACCATACTGTCTTGATTACTGTAGTTTTGTGGTATAATTTGAAGTCAGGGAGCCTGATTCCTCTAGCTCCATTTTTTTTCCCTCAAGATTGCTTTGGTTATTCAGGGTCTTTTGTGTTTCCATATGAATTGCAAATTTTTTTATTCTAATTCTGTGAAGAATGCAATTGGTAGTTTGATAGTGATTGCATTGAATCTGTAGATTGCTTTGAGTAGTATAGTCATTTTCACAATATTGATACTTCCAACCCAAGAACATGGTATATTTCTGCATCTGTTTATGTCATCTTTGATTCCTTTCTTCAGTGTTTTATAGTTTGAAGAGTACAAGTCTTTCACCTCCTTAAGCAGGTTTATTCCTAGGTATTTAATTCTTCTTGTTGTGATGGTAAATGGGATTGTTTCTTTAATTCTCTTTCTGATTTTTCATTGTTGGTGTATAGTAATGTCAGAAATTTCTGTGCATTAATTTTGTATCCTGCAACCTTACCATTCACTGACTAGTTCTAGAAGTTTTCTGGTGGCATCTATAGGATTTTCTATGTATAGTATCATGTGATCTGCAAACAGTGACAGTTTTACCTCTTCTTTTCCAATTTGTATTCCTTCTATTTCTTTTTCTCTGATTGCCATGGCTAGGACTTCCAAAACTTTGTTTAATAAGAGTGGAAAGAGGGAGCAACCTTGTCTTGTTCCTGATCTTAGTGTAAATGCTTTCAGTTTTTCACCATTGAGAACGATGTTGGCTGTGGGTTTTTCATCTATAGCCTTTCTTATGTTGATGTAAGTTCCCTGTATGTCTACTTTCTGGAGGGTTTTTATCATAAATCGGTGTAAAATTGTGTCGAAAGCTTTTTCTGCATCTATTTAGATGATCATGTAGATTTTATCTTTCAGTTTGTTAATATGGTTTATCACATTGATTGATTTGTGTATACTGAAGAATCCTTGCATTCCTGGGATAAACCCCACTTGATCATGGTGTATGATACTTTTAATGTGCTGTTACATTCTGTTTGCTAGTATTTTGTTCAGGATTTTTGCATATATGTTCATCAATGGTATTGGTTTCTAATTTTCATTTTTTGTTATATCTTTGTCTGGTTTTGGTATCAGGGTGTTGGTGGCTTTGTAGAATGAATTTGGGAGTGTTTCTCCCTCTGCAATTTTTAGGAAGAGTTTGAGAAGAGTTTGAGAAGCATTAGCTCTTCTCTAAATGTTTGATAGAATTCGCCTGTGAAGCCATCTTGTCCTGGACATTTGTCTGTTAGAAGATTTTTAATTACGGTTTCAATTTCATTACTTGTGATTGGTCTGTTTATATTTTCTAATTCTTCCTGGTTAAGTCTTGGAAAATTGTACGTTTCCAAGAATTTGTCCATTTCTTCATGGTTATCACATTTATTGGCATATAGTTGTTTGCAGTAGTCTCTTAAGATGCTTTGTATTTCTACAGTGTCCTTTGTGACTTCTCCTTTTTTCATTTCTAATTTGAGTCCTCTATTTTTTTTTCTTGATGAATCTGGCTAAGGGTTTATCAATTTTGTTTATCTTCTCAAAGAGGCAGCTTTTAGTTTTATTGATCTTTGCTACTGTTTTCTTCATTTCTATTTCATTTATTTCTGCTCTCATCTTTATGATTTCTTACCTTCTACTGACTTTGCATTTTCTTTGTTCTTCCTTCTAAGTGTAGGATTAGATTGTGTATTTGAGATTTTTCTTGTTTCTTGAGAGGAGATTGAATTGCTATAAACTTCCCCCTTAGAACTGCTTTTGCTGCATCCCATAGGTTTTGGGTCTTCGTGTGTTCATTGTCATTTGTTTTTAGGTATTTTTTTGATTTCCTCTTTGATTTCTTCAGTGATCTCTTGGTTATTTAGTAGTGCACTACTTAGTCTCCAAAACTTTTTTACAGTTTTTTCCTCTAATTGATTTCTCATCTCAAAGTGTTGTAGTCAGAAAAGTTGCTTGATATGATTTCAATCTTCTTAAATTTACTGAAGTTTGATTTGTGACCCAAGATGTGATCTATCGTGGAGAATATTCTGTGTGCACTTGAGAAGAAAGTGTATTATGCCACTTTCAGGTGGAATGTTCTGTAAGTATCAATTAAATCTATCTGGTCTATTGTGTCATTTAAAGCTTGTGTTTCCTTAGTTATTTTCTGTTTGGATGATCTGTTCATTGATGTAAGTGGGGTGTTAATGTCCCCTACTATCTTTGTGTTACTGTTGATTTCTCCTTTCATGATTGTTAGCATTTGCCTAATGTATTGAGGTGCTGCTATATTGGGTCCATAAACATTTATGATTGTTATATCTTCTTTTTGGATTTATCCCTTGATGATTATATAGTTTCCCTCCTTAGCTCTTGCAACAGTCTTATTTTAAAGTCTATTTTATCTGATATGAATATTGCTACTCCAGCTTTCTTTTGATTTCCATTTGCATGGAATCTCTTTTTCCATCCCTTTACTTTCAGTCTGTATGTGTCCCTAGGTCTGAAGTGGGTCTGTTGTAGACAGCCTATATATGGGTCTTGTTTTTGTATGCATTCAGCTAGTTTGTTTCTTTTGGTTGGGGCATTTAATCCATTTACATTCAAGGTTATTATCAATATGTATGTTCCTATTACCATTTTTTAAACTGTGTTGCATTTGCTTTTGTGGGTCTTTTTATTTTCTTGTGTTTCCCACCTACAGAAGTTTCTTTGACATTTGTTGTAAAGCTGGTTTGGTGGTGCTGAATTCTCCTAGCTTTTGCTTGTCTGAAAACTTTTGATATCTCCTTCAAATCCGAATGACATCCTTGGTAGGTAGAATAATCTTGGTTGTATATTACTTTCTTTCATCACTTTAGTATATCCTGCCACTTACTTCTGGCCTGCAGAGTTTCTGCTGAGTAATCAGCTATAACCTTATGGGGATTCCTTTGTATATTATTTTTTGTTTTTCCCTTGCTGATTTTAATATGTTTTCATTGAATTTATTTTTTGTTAGTTTGATTAATATGTGTCTTGGTGTGTTTTTTCTTGGATTTACCCTGAATGGGACTCTCTGTGCTTCCCCGACTTGTGTGACTATTTCCTTACCCATGTTAGGGAAGTTTTCAAGTATAATCTGTTCAAATATTTTCTCAGACCCTTTCTTTTTCTCTTCTTCTTCTGGAACCCCTAAAATTCAAATGTTGGTGCATTTAGTGTTGTCCCAGAAGTCCCTGAAATTATTTTCAACTCTTTTCATCCTTTTTTCTTTATTCTGCTCCTTGACCATTATTTCTGCCATTTTGTCTTCCAACTTACTTATTCGTTCTTCTGTCTCATTTATTCTGTTATTGATTCCTTCTAGTGTATTTTTAATTTCAATTATTGTGTTGTTCATCTGTGTTTGTTTGTTTTTTAGTTCTTCTAGATGTTTGTTAAACATTCCTTGTATTTTCTCATGTGGCATATTTTTTTTCCATCTTTTTTTTTTTTTTTTTTTTTTTTTTAATGAGTGGGATTGTGTTCCTGTCTTATTAGTTGTTTAGCCTGAGGTTTCCACCACTGGTATTTGTAGGCTGTTGGGTAGAGCTGGGTCTTGGTGTTGAGATGAGGACCTCTGGGAAACCTCACTCTGATGAATATTCCCTGAAGTCTGAGGTTCTCTGTTAGTCCAGTGGTTCAGACTCATAGCTCTCATTGCAGGATCTTTGGCCCAACACCCACCTCATGAACCAACATCCCACAAGCTGTGTAGGGTGGCAAAGCAAAAAAAAAAAAAAAAAAAAAAAAAAAAAAAAAAACAAAA
>NW_020173109.1:2000476-2001736 GCF_003031525.2 Neophocaena asiaeorientalis asiaeorientalis | reverse complement strand
AAAGAGAGAGAACAATAACAAAGTAAAAAATAAAATTAGACTAGGAAACTAACAGATATGTTAGAAATAATATAAAAATAAAAATATAGATGAAACAACAACCAGAAGGTACAATAGTACCACAATAATGAAAAAGAGGAGGAGGGAAAAGAAAAGAAAAGAAAAAAGAAAAAAAGAAATGGGGAAAATGCCTTGGCTGTAGAGTGTGGGGCCTAAGCAAGGGCGAGGTTTGGGCAGGGAGTGGGACCTATGCTTAGGACCCACAGGGCTGGAAAAGGTCCTGGGGGCTGTGGGGGGGTGGGGCTCAGGCTCAAGGAACAGAAGAGGCCCAGGCGTGCCCCCTACCCCTGGTCTCAGAAGCCAGGGAACCTCAAATGGGAATTCAGCAGTCTCACTGGGCCCGAGTGGGTGGGGCAAACACTCTCTACTCCTCTCCCACTCATCCCAGAGTGCCCCTCCTGCTTGCCTCTCCTGATCTCCCTGACCTCAGGGGCCCCGATCTTGTCTGGCCTCCACTTCTCCTCCCCCCTCAGTACCCCCACATCCTACCAGTTCACTTGGGGTTCTCTCCCATCTCCTTGTGCATCAGCATCTCCTACCAGCAGCCAGCAGGTGCCCTAGTTGTGAGGAGATGCTAACTTGGTGTCTTCCCACACCCCCATCTTGACTCCACCTCTCTGATTTATGTTATTACATAAAGAAATAATGAAAACAAATATTACCTTACTATTTAATAAAGAATCATGAAGTCATATTGATTTAAAAATGTTTAATAGTTTATATTTTAATCCTGTCAGAGGAAGCATAAAAACAAAGGTGCCAGAAGGAAGTGTCAAGGTGAATACCAGCTCACCATGGCTCTGAAGAGGATGGAAAAGGGGTGCAATCAAAGGCTACATGGCTTTTGCATGTGACATTTCCCTTAAGACAATAATTCTGGATTACTGTAAAGTGCTATCCACTAACTAATTAGAAGAAGATACTCTAGCATATATTTTACCATTTAACACAAAAAAACTGCAAGCTTCTTGACATGGATTTACAGCTGCCAGCATCTCTTATAGCCCACAATATGACACAAATTTACTTTTCTAAAGCAACTTGAGTAAATATATATCTGGGGGGGAAATATTTTATCTGATAAGCATCTCAATGAAAAAATTTTATTTCTAAGGTGGGAGGAACTTAAAGTGGTCAAAGAAATATGGCTATAATTAAATATATATATACATATATATTCTCTCTATATAAGATATGTAT
>NW_020173109.1:1965769-2000324 GCF_003031525.2 Neophocaena asiaeorientalis asiaeorientalis | reverse complement strand
ATATATATATATATATTCTAGGGAAACAGTGAAGATACAGCAGCAACCAAGAGAAAATCCAGACTAGATAAATTATGTTTATAAATAAAAAGCATGATGAGAGTCTTAATAGATTTGTTTATTTGGAAACTGTAAATGTCAAGAGAGGTTTTGTGACATTTCCATATTTTTTTGTTTGGGGATAGAAATATTAACTGTAATGGGGTGAATCACAGAAGCAAGAAAAATCTACAGTAAGGGACCAGTGAACTGTATAAAGGCTTATAAACTTCACACTAGAAATTCAAGGAGTGTCTACTCTGAGGTGAAAAATGATAAATTTAACCTCAAGGTTTTAGCTTCAAGTTGATAGGATGAGAGAAAAGAGAAACGTAGTAACAAAGATGAGATTCAAAGTCCCGGCCAGCTTAGTGCCTAATCCTTAATTCAGATGCCTGGGAAATAACTCCTCAAATTCACAGCACTCACTGGAGTGCAGTTAATTTGTGGTCTGGCCCCACCCTACTGTGTAGGTTCAAGTCTAGTTTATCCCAAGCCAAGTTTCTCATTCAAAGGGATCTCTGAGGCTGCAAAAGCTGTACTCCTAGACTGAAAAGGGAATTAGACAAGCACTCAGGGAATAAAGCAATGCAATGGAGGAAAATAACAGATATCCTTCCAAATGATGGAGTTCCAATCAGTTTCTGCTTGTGTTGCTATACAACCTCCTATTCACATTTTCAAAGACATTTCACAGAAGCACTAGGCAACCAACTCAATACAGCTGTTTAAATAGAATACGATACTGACCATGATGGCAATAATGGTGATAAAATTTAGTGTGATACCACTCAGAATTTTACATTTTAATAGAACTTTTGGCATGCAACACAAATTTTCAATTTATGATTTTATGTCATTTTATAATAATTCTATTTGGGAGGTAATCTCCAAACAAATTCTTCTAGGGAATCAACTTAATGAAAGCCAGAAATTAAGTGTGAAATCTGAGACTAGTGAAGAACCCAGTGGATTATGCTACTTCATGTCTTCTTGAAATGTCTCCTACTAGCAGAGTTAAAATGACTAGCAATTTAAACAATTTGAGTAGTGTATAATATACTGTGCTAAATCATGCATCTGTAGGAATGGATAAAAAATAGTTCCTCTCATCATACCCAATATGAATATAGTAATGGGAACATATGAGTTCCCATTATGAGTTAAAATGCAATTATTATTGTATATGAGTTAATGTGCAATATTATTTTTTTGTGATAGCTGAAGTACAGGTATAAAGGTAATGTAGGAGGGAATGACATCCACTCCATTAGAAGGAGGAAGAGTTAAGCATTTTCTGGAGACAAGATTGCTTTAAAATGGCATTTTACATTTTAGAATCTTGATAAGAAGCAGATGTTGAATTTTCTGCTTGATAACTCATTGTAGTTCAATGAAAGTTACAACTCAATTCAACAAACACACAGTGAATCCCACTTTATGCCAGACAAACACCATACATGCAAAGCCTCAGATAAGCCTCTGTGAACTTTGTTGAATTGAAGGAGATATGGCCATATAGGAACAAGGTTTCCATATAACATGGCAATGCTCTGATAAAGAGCAGCATGATGTGCTCAGAGGTCAGCAACTTTAGTCTGTAAACTCCTAGACCTGAGAGATAATACAGAATGGAGGTCAGAGGAGCTTCTAGAGAATGAATCTTAGCTGGGTCCTGATTATTTAATAGGATTTATCCAGGAAAAGAGAATGGGATGTTTAGCAGGAAAAGAAAGAAGAGAAGAGAGTATGGTGGTTGTGAAGGATATATTCCACACAGAAGAAACAGCATGAGAATAGAAATATGACCTGGCATAGGAAGCATAAGGAAACATCAGCTCTGTGTATACATGGAACTGGAGGCATTAAAGGCTTGTTGGCTACCAGCAATTGAAGGAAACAGCTGCCTTAGTGTTTCAGATAAACTACCCTTGCTGCTACATGTATTCTTTATAAGGAACAATATTTGAGGCAGGGTAGCAGACAGAAGGCAATTTTAGTGATCCAGGTGAGACCTATGAAAATCTGAGTAGGATTGAGAGAAAGAAAAAGTTCAAGATATATCTTAATGATAAATTAATAAGAAATCTTTATTGTTGTGGGAAGGTGAGAGTTTATGGCATGTCCAACATGGAGGTTCCACATGAAAGTAATTTAATGAAACAGTAGCATCATTTCCTTGTTTTTTTGTTTTTTTGTTTTTTTTTTGTCCTTTTTTGTTTTTTTTTAAACATCTTTATTGGAGTATAATTGCTTTACAATGGTATGTTAGTTTCTGCTTTATAACAAAGTGAATTAGCTATACATATACATATATCCCCATATCTCCTCCCTCTTGCATCTCCCTTCCACCCTCCCTATACCACCCCTGTAGGCCACAAAGCACCGAGCTGATCACCTTGTGCTATGCGGCTGCTTCCCACTACCTATCTATTTTACATTTGGTAGTGTATATATGTCCATGTCACTCTTTCACTTCGTCCCAGCTTACCATTCCCAATCCCCATGTCCTCAAGTCTATTCCCTACCTCTGCGTCTTTACTCCTGTCCTGCCCCTAGGTTCTTCATAGCCATTTTTTTCTTTCTTTTTTTTTTTAGATTCCATATATATCTGTTAGCTTATGGTATTTATCTTTCTGTACCATTCCATTGTATATATGTGCCACATCTTCTTTATCCATTCTTCTGTCAGTGGACATATGGTTGCCCCCATGTCCTGGCTATTGTAAAGAGAGCTGAAATGAACATTGTGGTACATGACTCTTTTCGAATTATGGTTTTCTCAGGGTACATGCCCAGTAGTAGGATTGCTGGGTCGTATGGTAGTTCTACTTTTAGTTCTTTAAGGAACCTCCATACTGTTCTCCTTAGTAGCTGTATCAATTTACATTCCCACCAAAAGTGCAAGAGGCTTCCCTTTCTTCCACACCCCCTCCAGTATTTATTGTTTGTAGATATTGTGATGATAGCCATTCTGACTTGTTTGAGTTGACACCTCATTGTACTTTTGATGTGCATTTCTCTAATGATTAGTGATGTTGAGCATCCTTTCATGTATTTGTTGGCAAAGCTTCTTTGGAGAAATGTCTATTTAGGTCTTCTGTCCATTTTTGGATTGGGGTGTGTGTTTTGTTTTTTTTTTTTTTGATATTGAATGGCATGAGCTGCTTGTAAATTTGGAGAATGATCTTTTGTCAGCTGCTTCATTTGCAAATATTTTCTCTCATTCTGAGGGTTGTCTTTTCATCTTGTTTATGGTTTCCTTTGCTACACAAAAGCTTTCAAGTTTCATTAGGCCACATTTGTTTATTTTTGGTTTTATTTCCATTTCTCTAGGAGGTGGGTCAAAAAGGATCTTCCTGTGATTTTTGTCATAGAGTGTTCTGCCTATGTTTTCCTCTAAGAGTTTTATAGTGTCCGGCCTTACATTTAGGCCTTTAATCAATTTTGATTTTATTTGTGTGTATGGTCTTACGTAGTGTTCTAATTTTATTCTTATACATGTAGCTATCCAGTTTTCCCAGCACCACTTATTGAAGAGACTGTCTTTTCTCCATTGTATATTCTTGCCTCCTTTATCAAAAATAAGGTGATCATATGTGTGTGGCTTTATCTCTGGGTTTTCTACCTGTTCCATTGATCTATAATTCTGTTTTTGTGCCAGTACCATACTGTCTTGACTACTGTAGCTTTGTAGTATTGTCTGAAGTCTGGAAGCCTGATTCCTCCAGCTCCATTTTTCTTTCTCAAGATTGCTTTGGGTATTGAGGGTCTTTTGTACTTCCATACAAATTGTGAATTTTTTTTGTTCTAGTTCTGTGAAAAGTGCCTTTGGTAGTTTGATAGGGATTGCATTGAATCTGTAGATTGCTTTGTGTAGTATAGTCATTTTCACAATGTTGATTCTTCCAATAAAAGAACATGGTATATCTCTCCATCTGTTTGTATCATCTTTAATTTCTTTCATCAGTGTCTTATAGTTTTCTTCATCCAGGTTTTTCTCTCCTTAGGTAGGTTTACTCCTAGGTATTTTATTCTTTTTGTTGCAGTGGTAAATGGGAGTGTTTCCTTAATTTCTCTTTCAGAATTTTCATAATTAGTGTATAGGAATGAAAGACATTCCTGTGAATTAATTTTGTATCCTGCTGCTTTACCAAATTCATTGATTAGCTCTAATAATTTTCTGGTAGCACCTTTAGGATTTTCTATGTATAGTATCATATCAACTGCAAGCAGTGACCGTTTTATTTCTTCTTTTCCATTATAGATTCCTTTTCTTTCTTTTTCTTCTCTGATTGCTATGACTAAAACTTCCAAAACTATGTTGAATAATAGTAGTAAGAGTGGAGAAATTTCTCTTGCTCCTGATCTTAGAGGAAGGGGTTTCAGTTTCTCACCATTGAGAATGATGTTGACTGTGGGTTTGTCATATATGGCCTTTATTATGTTGAGGTAAGTTTCCTGTATGCCTACTTTCTGGAGTGTTTTTATCGTAAACGGGTGTTGAATTTTGTCAAAAGCTTTTTCTGCTTCTATTGAGATGATCATATGGTTTTTATCCTTTAGTAGGTTAATATAGCTTATCATATTGATTGATTTGTGTATACTGAAGAATCGTTGCATTCCTGGGATAAACCCCACTTGATCATGGTGTATGATCCTTTAAAAGTGCTGCTGGATTCTGTTTGCTAGTATTTTGTTGAGAATATTTGCATCTATGTTCATCAGTGATATTGGCCTGTAGTTTTCTACCTTTGTGACATCTTTCTCTGGTTTTGGTATCAGGGTGATTGTGGCCTTGTAGAATGAGTTTGGGAGTGTTTCTCCCTCTGCTACATTTTGGATGAGTTTGAGAAGGACAGGTGTTAGCTCTTTTCTTAATGCTTGATAGAATTTGCCTGTGAAGCCATCTGGGCCTGGGCTTTTGGAAAATTTTTAATCACAGTCTCAATTTCAGTGCTTGTGATTGCTCTGTTTATATTTTCTATTTCTTCCTGGTTCAGTCTTGGAAGGTTGTGCTTTTCTAAGAATGTGTCCATTTCTTCCAGGTTGTCTATTTTATTGGCATACAGTTGACTGTAGTAATCTCTCATGATCCTTTGAATTTCTGCAGGGTCAGTTGTTACCTCTCCTTTTTCATTTCTAATTCTATTGACTTGAGTCTTCTCCCTTTTTTCTTCATGAGTCTGACTAATGGTATATCATTTTCTTTATCTTCTCAAAGAACCAGCTTTTAGTTTTATTGATCTTTGCTACCTTTGCTTCATTTCTTTTTAATTTATTTCTGATCCTTCTAACTTTGAGGTTTTTTGTTCTTCTTTCTCTGATTGCTTTAGGTGTAAGTTTAGGCTGTCTATTAGAGAGGTTTCTTGTTTGTTGAGGTAGTATGGTATTGTTATAAACTTCCCTCTTAGAACTGTTTTTGCTGCATCCCATAGGTTTTGGGTCATCGTGTTTTCACTGTCATTTGTTTCTAGGTATTTTTTGATTTCCTCTTTGATTTCTTCAGTGATCTCTTAGTTATTAAGTAGTGTACTGTTTAGCCTCCATGTGTTTGTACTTTTTACAGGTTTTTTCCTGTAATTGATATCTAGTCTCATAACATTGTGGCCGGAAAAGATACTTGATGTGATTTCAATTCTCTAAAATTTACCAAGGCTTGATTTGTGACCCAAGATATAATCTATCCTGGAAAATGTTCCATAAGCCCTTGAGAAGAAAGAGTATTCTGCTGTTTTTGGATGGAATGTTCTATAAATATCAATTAAGTCCATCTTCTTTAATCTGTCATTTAATGCTTGTGTTTCCTTATTTTTTTTTTTTTTCATCTTGGATGATCTGTCTATTGGTGAAAGTGTGGTGTTTAAATCATCTAGTATGACTGTGTTGCTGTTGATTTCCCCTTTTATGGCTGTTAGCATTTGCCTTATGTGTTTAGGTGCTCCTATGTTGGGTGCATAAATATTTTAAATTGCTATATCTTCTTCTTGGATTGATCCCTTGATCATTATGTAGTGCTCTTCTTTGTCTCTTGTAATATTCTTTATTTTAAAAACGATTTTGTCTGATATGAGAATTGCTGCTCCAACTTTTTTTGATTTCCATTTGAATGGAATATCTTTTTCCATCAGCTCATTTTAGTCTTCATGTGTCCCTAGTCTGAAGTGGGTCTGTTGTGGACAGTATATATATGGGTCTTGTTTTTGGATCCATTCAGCCAGTCTGTGTCTTTTGGTGGGAGCATTTAAACCATTAACATGTAAGATAATTATCAATATGTATATTCCTATTACCATTTTCTTAATTGTTTTTGGTTTGTTATTATAGGTCTTTTCCTTCTCTTATGTTTCCTGCCTAGAGATGCTCCTTTAGCATTTGTTGTAAAGTTGGTTTTGTAGTGCTGAATTCTTGTACGTTTTGCTTGTCTGTAAAGATTTTAATTTCTCCATCGAATCTGAATCAGATCCTTGCTCGGTACAGTAATCTTGGTTGTAGGTTTTACCTTTCCATCACTTTAAATATGTCCTACCTCTCCCTTCTGGCTTACAGAGTTTCTACTGAATGATCAGCTGTTAATCTTATGGGGATTCCCTTGTTATGTTATTCGTTGTTTTTCCATTCCTCTTTTTAATATTTTTTCTTTGTATTTAATTATTGATAGTTTGATTAAAATAAGTCTTGGCAAGTTTCTCCTTGGATTTATCCTGTATGGGACTCTCTGCACTTCCTGAACTTGACTGACTATTTACTTTCCCATATTAGGAAAGTTTTCAACTATAATCTCTTCACATAGTTTCTCAGTCACTTTCTTTTTCTCTTCTTCTTCTTGCACCCCTATAGTTTGAGTGTTGGTGCATTTAATGCTGTCCCAGAGGTCCCTAAGTCTATCCTCAATTCTTTTCATTCATTTTTTTTTTATTATTCTGCTCTGCAGTACATATTTCCTCTATTTTATCACCCAGGTCACTAATCCTGTTCTTCTGCTGGAGTTATTCTGCTATTGTTTCCTTCTAGAGAATTTTTAATTTCATTTATTGTTTTGTTCAACATTGTGTCTTTGCTCTTTAGTTTTCTAGGTCCTTGATATAACTTTCTTGATTTTTCTCCATTCTATTTCCAAGATTTTGGATCATCTTTACTATTATTACTCTGAATTCTTTTTCAGGTAGACTGCCTACTTCTTCTTCATTTGTTTGGTCTGGTGGGTTTTTACTTTGCTCCTTCATCTGCTGTGTGTTTCTCTGTCTTCTCATTTTGCTTAAATTTCTGTGTTTGGCATCTCCTTTTCACAGGCTGCACATTCATAGTTCCTGTTGTTTTTGGTGTCTTCCCCCAGTGGCTATGGTTGGTGAAGTGGGTTGTGTAGGGTTCCTAGTGGAGGAGACTGGTGCCTGTTTTCTGGTGGATGAAGCTGGCTCTTGTTTTTCTGGTGGTCAGGACCATGTCCGGTGGTGGGTTTTGGGGTGTCTGTGACCTTATGATTTTAGGAATCCTCTCTGCTAATGGGTGAGGTTGTGTTCCTGTCTTGCTAGTTGTTTGGAATAGGGTGCAAGCACTGTAGCTTGCTGGTTGTTGAGTCGAGCTGGGCCTTAGCATTGAGATGGAGATCTCTGGGAGACCTTTAGCCATTTGATATTATGTGGAGCTAGGAGGTGTCTGATGGGCCAATGCCCTGAACTCAGCTCTCCCACCTCAGAGGCACAGACCTGACACCCGGCTGGAGCACCAAGACCCTGTCAGTCACATGGCTAAGAATAAAAGGGAGAAAAAAAAAAAAAAGAAAATAAAGGAAATAAAATAGAAGGCAGACAGCAGAAGCAAGAAGAACTACAATACTGCAGCCTGTGGAAGAAAAAACACATTCACAGAAAGAGAGACAAGATGAGAAGGCAGCGGGTTATATACCAGATGAAGGAACAAGATAAAACCCCAGAAAAACAACTAAATGAAATGGAGAAAGGCAATCTTCCAGAAAAAGAAATCAGAATAATGATAGTGAAGGTGATTCAGAACCTCAGAAAAAGAATGGAGGCAAAGATCAAGAAGATGCAAGAAATGGTTGATAAAGATCTAGAAGAATTAAAGAACAAACAGAGGTGAACAATACAATAACTGAAAAGAAAAATACACTACAAGGAATCAATAGCAGAATAATTGAGGCAGAAGAATGGGTAAAAGACCTGGAAGACAGAATGGTGGAATTCACTGCTGTGGAACAGAATAAGGAAAAGAGAAAGAAAAGAAATGAAGACAGCCTAAGAGACCTCTGGGACAACATCAAACACACCAACATTCACATTATAAGTGTCCCAGAAGGAGAACAGAGACAGAAAGGACCAGAGAAAATATTTGAAGAGATTATAGTCGAAAATTTCCCTAACATGGGAAAGGAAATAGCCACCCAAGTCCAGGAAGTGCATAGGATAAACCCAATGAGAAACATGCCAAGACACATAGGAATCAAATTGGCAAAAATTAAAGACAAAGAAAAATTATTGAAAGCAGCAAGGGAAAAATGACCAATAACACACAAGGGAACACCCATAAGGTTAACAGCTGATTTCTCAGCATGAACTCTACAAGCCAGAAGGGAGTGGCATGATAAACCAAGTGGCATGATAAACCAAAATTACTCTACCAAGCAAGGATCTCATTCGGATTCAATGGAGAAATCAATAGTCAATTTAGAATTCTTTAATTCTTTACAGACAAGCAAAAGCTAAGAGAATTCAGCACCACCAAACCAGCTCTAAAAAAAATGCTAAAGGAACATCTCTAAGTGGAAAACATAAGAGAAGACAAGGACCTACAAAAACAAACACTAAACAATTAAGAAAATGGTAATAGTAACATACATATAGATAATTACCTTAAACGTGTATGGATTAATGCTCCAACCAAAAGACATAGACTGGCTGAATGGATACAAAAACAAGACCCATATATATGCTGTGTACAAGAGACCCACTTCAGACCTTGGGACACATACAGACTGAAAGTGAGGGGATGGAAAAAGATACTCCATGCAAATGGAAATCAAAAGAAACCTGGAGTAGCAATATGCATATCAGATAAAATAGATTTTAAAATGAAGGATATTATAAGAGACAAGGAAGGACACTATGTAATGATCAAGGGATCAATCCAAGAAGAAGATATAACAATTATAAATATATATTCACCCATCATAGGAGCACCTCAATATATCAGGCAACTGCTAAAAGCTATAAAAGAGGAAATCGAGAGTAACACAATAATAGTGGGGGACTTTAACACCTCATTTACAACAATGGACAGATCATCCAAACAGAAATTAAAAAGGAAACACAAGCTTTAAGTGACACAATAGACCAGATAGGTTTAATTGATATTTATAGGACATTCCATCCAATAACTGCATATTACACTTTCTTCTCAAGTGTACACAGAACATTGTCCAGGTTAGATCACATCCTGGGTCACAAATCAAGCCTCAGTAAATTTAATAAAATTGAAATCATGTCAACCATCTTTTCTGACCATAATGCTATGAGATTAGAAATCAATTAGAGGGGAAAAAAAAGGAAAAAAACACAATCACATGGAGGCTAAACAATATGTTACTAAATAACCAAGAGATCACTGAAGAAATCAAAGAGGAAATAAAAAAATACCTAGTGAAAACTGACAATGAAAACACGATGATAGGCCTTCCCTGGTGGCACAGTGGTTGGGAGTCCACCTGCCAATGCAGGGACACCGGTTCGTGCCCCGGTCCGGGAAGATCCGACATGCTGTGGAGTGGCTAGGCCCGTGAGCCCTGGCCACTGAGCCTGCACGTCCGGAGCCTGTGCTCTGCAATGGGAGAGGCCACAACAGTGAGAGGCCCGTGTGCCGCAAAATAAAAAAGAAAACGTGATGATCCAAACCCTATGGAATGCAGCCAAAGCAGTTCTAAGAGGGAAGTTTATAGCTATCCAAGCATACCTCAAGAAACATGAAAAATCTCAAGTAAACAATCTAACATTACACCTAAAAGAGCTAGAGAAAGAAGAACAAACAAAACCCAAAGTTAGCAGAAGGAAAGAAATCATAAAGATAGGAGCAGGAATAAATGAAATAGAAACAAATAAAACAATGCCAAAGATCAATAAAACAAAAAGCTGGGTTTTTTAGAAGATAAAGAAGATTGATAAACCATTAGCCAGACTCATCAAGAAAAAGAGGGAGAGGACTCAAATCAATAAATTAGATATGAAAAAGGAGAAGTTACAACAGACACAACAGAAATACAAAGCATTCTAAGAGACTACTACAAGCAACTCTATGCTAATAAAATGGACAACCCGGAAGAAATGGACAAATTCTTAGAAAGGTATATCCTTCCAAGACTGAACCAGGAAGAAATAGAAAAAATGAACAGACAAATCACAAGTAATGAAATTGAAACTGTGATTAAAAATCATCAAAAAAACAAAAGTCCAGGACCAGATGGCTTCACAGGTGAATTCTATCAAACATTTAGAGAAGAGCTAACACCCATCCTTCTCAAACTCTTCCAAAAAATTGCAGAGGAAGGAAAACTCTCAAACTCATTTTATGAGGCCACAATCACCCTGATACCAAAACCAGACAAAGATTCTACAAAAAAGCAAAATTAGAGACCAGTATCACTCATTAATATAGATGCAGGGCTTCCTTGGTTGCACAGTGGTTGAGAGTCCACCTGCCATTGCAGGGGACATGGGTTCATGCCCTGGTCCAGGAAGATCCCACATGTCATGGAGAAGCTAAGACCATGAGCCATGGCCACTGAGTCTGCGTGTCTTTATATATATATGCAAAAATACTTGCAAACAGCATCCAACAACACCTTTAAAGGATCATACACCATGATCAATTGGGATTTATTCCAAAGATGCAAGGATCCTTCAATATACACAAATCAATCAATGTGATGCACCATATTAACGAATTGAAGAATAAATCCCATATCCTCATCTGAATAGATGCAGAAAAAGCTTTTGAAAAAATTCAACACCCATTTATGATAAAAACTCTCCAGAAAGTGAGCATAGAGGGAACCTAACTCAACATAATAAAGGAAATATATGACAAACCCACAGTAAACATTCTCAATGGTGAAAATCTGAAAGCATTTCCTCTAAAATAATGAACAAGACAAGGATGTGCATTCTCACCACTATTATTCAACATAGCTTTGGAAGTCCTAGCCATGGCAGTCAGAGAAGAAAAAGAAATAAAAGTAATCCATATCGGAAAATAATTAATAAAACTGTCACTGTTTGCATATGACATGATACCACACATAGAGAATACTAAAGATGCCACCACAAAACTACCAGAGCTAATCAATGAATGTGGTAAAGTTGCAGAATACAGAATTAGTGCACAGAATTCTCTTGCATTCCTATATCCTAATGATGAAAAATCTGAGAGAGAAATTAAGGAAACACTCCCATTTACCTCTGTAATAAAAATAATAAAATACCTAGGAGTAAACCTACCTAGGGAGACAAAAGACCTGTATGCAGAAAATTATAAGACACTGATGAAAGAAATTAAAGATCATACCAACAGATGGAGAGATATACCATGTTCTTGGATTGGAAGAATCAATATTGTGAAAATGACTATACTACTCAAAGCAATCTACAGCTTCAATGCAATCCCTATCAAATTACCAATGACATTTTTTACAGAACTAGAACAAAAAATCTTACAATTTGTATGGAGACACAAAAGACCCCAAATAGCCAAAGCAGTCTTTAGGAAAAAACATGGAGCTGGAGGAATCAGGCTCCCTCATTTCAGACTATAGTAATCAAGACAATATGGTACTGGCACAAAAACAGAAATAATGGAACAAGATAGAAAACCAAGAGATAAACTCAGGCACCTATGGTAAAATAATCTGTGACAAAGGAGGCAAGGATATACAGTGGAGAAAAGAAAGTCTCTTCAATAAGTGGTACTGAGGAAACTGGACAGCTACATGTAAAAGCATAAAATTCGAACACTCCCTAACACCATACACAAACATAAACTCAAAATGGATTAGAGCCCTAAATGTAAAACCAGGCACTATAAAATTCTCAGAGGAAAACATAGGAAGAACACTTTTTGACATAAATCACAGCAAGATCCTTTTTGACCCACCTCCTAGAGACATGGAAATAAAAACAAAAATAAACAAATGGGACCTAATGAAACTTCAAAGCTTTTGCACAGCAAACAAAACCATAAAAAAGATGAAAAGACAACCCTCAGAATGGGAGAAAATATTTGCAAATGAACCATCAGACAAACTATTAGTCTCCAAATTATATAAACAGCTCAAGCACCTCCATATTAATAAAACAAACCACCCAATCCAAAAATGGGCAGAAGACCTAAATAGACATTTCTCCAAAGAAAACATACAGATGGCCAAATAGCACATGAAAAGCTGCTCAACATCACTAATTATTAGAGAAATGCAAATCAAAACTACAATGAGGTATCACTTCACACCAATTAGAATAGGCATCATCAGAAAATCTATAAACAACAAATGCTGGAGAGGGTGTGTAGAAAAGGGAACCCTCTTGTAATATTGGTGGGAATGTAAATTGATACGGCCACTATGGAGAACAGTATGGAGGTTCCTTAAAGAACTAAAAATAAAATTACCATATGACACAGCAATCCCATTACTGAGCATATAGCCAGAGATAACCATAATTTAAGAAGACACATGCACCCCAATGTTCCTTGCAGCACTATTTACAATAGCCAGGTCATGGAAGCAACCTAAATGCCCATCAACAGATGAATGGATAAAGAAGATGTGGTACATATATACAATGGAATATTACTCAGACATAAAAAGGAACTAAGTAAGGTCATTTGTAGAGACGTGGATGCATCTAGAGACTGTCATACATAGTGACATAAGTCAGAAAGAGAAAAACAAATATTCTTTATTTACGCATATATGTGAAACCTAGAAAATGGTACAGATGAACCAGTTTGGAGAGCAGAATTTGAGACACCGAATTAGAGAAAAAATGTATGGACATCCAGGAGGGAAAACATCAGGGGTTGGTGGTGGTGGTGTGAGGAATTGGGAGATTGGGATTGATATGTATACACTGATGTGTATAAAATTGATGACTAATGAGAAAAAAAATAAACATTAAAAAAAAACAATAAAAATAAAGTATTCATCCATTGGACCCTTCTTAAAACTAGGGTTCTCTGATTATGGAAAATATCAGAATAAGTCAACAACAGTGGCGACATGTTGTTTAAATATCCATGTTTTCCAGCTTAGAAGACCTTGTGAACCACCACATGCTCATGGTAATTTAGCATGTTCTCCACAGAGAAATGGTGTTGAATACACAAATATGAGTTGATCATCAAAGAGCTATGCATTAACCTGCTAAGAAATGCCTTTTCTATTACTTTCCTGAGGCTTCTGGAAGCTACCTCTTCCTTGACTAAACCTGTTGAAGGTGGGCAGATTGGCTTGCAGCTTCTCTTAAATGGTGTTATTTGAACTTGGCTTAGGCAAGCACCTCTTGTAATTTACTTTACACTTGGCTGGAAGAAGATGATTTTATATTTGGGCTAGGGATAAAGGGAGCTTCTGTTTCCCTCTGGGAACCTATGAAGATTGAAAACATTTACTATGTGTGCTTTCTTCACCTTCCCTTGAAGAGAAATAAAACCACCTTGTGCTGTTTCTCTACATAGTTCGGGCATGCAGAGACATTCATCCTGTTGCATAACGCTTAGAATCAAAGGTGTTACAAAAAGCTTGATTTGTTTCTGATAATCCAATGACTGCACATACTTAATAACTGATTTTACTGTAATATTCCTGAATTCAAAAGCATTACTGTTACTTGACATTATTACATATTCAGTAAAGGATTATATCTTAGTTTACTGAAAACAAAGTTATTAAAGTAGAAAATTTTAAAAGTTATTAAAAATAAAAAATATTAAAAGTAATAAAAATAGAAAGAAAGAAGAGAGCAACCAAACCAAGAAGCAAATCCACCAATGATAGCAAGCACTGAGAAGTATATTAAAAAAAAAAGGACAGACATAACCCTCAGACAAATGGTAAAAGCAAAGCTATACAGACAAAATCACACAAAGAAGCATACACATACACACTCACAAAAAGAGAAAAAAGGAAAAAAAAATATATATATATTAAAAAAAAGGAAGAGAGCAACCAAATCAATAAACAAATCTACCAATAATAATAAACTGTAAATACTAAACTAAGATAAACATAAAACCAGAAACCAGTCAGCCGCATACAGCAAACCCCCAGTCTACAGTTGCTCGCAAAGTCCACCGCCTCAATTTTAGGATGATTTGTTGTCTATTCAGGTATTCCACCAATGCAGGGTACATCAGGTTGATTGTGGAGATTTAATGCGCTGCTCCTGAGGCTGCTGGGAGAAATGTCCCTTTCGCTTCTTTGTTCGCACAGTTCCTGGGGTTCAGCTTTGGATTTGGACCCGCCTCTGCATGTAGGTCACCTGAGGGCATCTGTTCCCTCCCAGACAGGATGGGGTTAAAGGAGCAGCTGAGTCAGGGGCTCTGCTCTGGCTCACTCAGGCCGGGGGGAGGGAGGGCTACGGATGTGGGGCGAGCCTGCGGTGGCAGAGGCCAGCACGACGTTGCACCAGCCTGAGGCGTGCCGTGCGTTTTCCCTGGGAAGTTGTCCCTGGATCCCGGGACCCTGGCAGTGGTTGGGGTCTGATCTCTGAAGCCCGAGCCTCAGCTCCCAGCCCCTGCCCGTCCCAGCGGGTGCGCTGACAAGCCTCTGAGGCTGGTGAGTGCTGGTCAGCAGCTATCCTCTCTGCGGGAATCTCTACGCTTTGCCCTCTGCACCCCTGTTGCTGTGCTCTCCTTCGTGGCTCCGAAGCTCCCCACTCCGCCACCCCCCATCTTCACCAGTGAAGGGGCTTCTTAGTGTGTGGAACCTTTTCCTCCTTCACAGATCCCTCCCACTGGCGCAGGTCCCATCCCTATCCTTTTGTCTCTGTTTTTTCTTTTTTCTTTTGCCCTACCCAGGTACGTGGGGGAGTTTCTTGCCTTTTGGGAGGTCTGAGGTCTTCTGCCAGCGTTCAGTAGGGGTTCTGTAGGAGTTGTTTCACATGTAGATGTATTTCTGATGTATTTGTGGGGAGGAAGGTGATCTCCATGTCTTACTCCTCTGCCATCTTGAAGTCACTTTCTCCTTGTTTTTTGTGTTTTTTTTAAATAAAATTCTACCCAAAGAGCATGATTCTAAAGCTGCTGTTTCTCTCATCACATGTAGCCAAAAAATCCACATATGTGCGTGCATTTATGACTCTAAAATGTATCTATCTACCCATCTCCATATACCATTTATCTTTGATTGAAAGCTTTCCTTTATTTCCCCTCAAAGAAAAATATAATTTTAACAGATATTGTTACCAGTTTTAAGCACTGAGGCATAAACCTTAAGGTTTATCATTTCTTGATAATATGAGGTAGTCATTGTTTCACAGACATTTTTAGATTTTCTCCTAGTTATTTGAATATTTCTCCTTTCTCCTTTTTATTTTTTTCAGAAAGTCCTGAAAAAGGTGAAGTCCACGTATAAGTGTAGGGAGAATTTTTTGCTCATTACTGATCTCTTCAATAATAGTTTCATGCATTTTATTGATATTTATTTTAAAGGTTGTGTTAATCCATATGCCCTGGGAAGCAAATACAGAATTAAGAGTGCAAGAAATTTATCAGTAAAAAATATAGTGGGAGGAAGTAAAATTGAGCATTTAAATGCTTTCAAAATGCTGTGTAGGTCTGATAACCATGAAAGAAAAGAAGGGGTGGGAAAGCAAAAACTGGTGGGAACAACTCACTGTGCAGCGGAAGAGTTCTACTTAGAACAGAAACAGCTGAAGGAGATGCTAGTGTGTCTCTGTACTCTCACTGCTGAAGGACTGTCAGATGCTAGTGTGACTCTGTACTCTCACTGCTTAAGGACTGGCAGATGCTAGTGTGTCTCTGTACTCTCACTGCTGAAGGACTGTCAGATGCTAGTGTGACTCTGTACTCTCACTGCTTAAGGACTGGCAGATGCTAGTGTGTCTCTGTACTCTCACTGCTGAAGGACTGTCAGATGCTAGTGTGACTCTGTACTCTCACTGCTTAAGGACTGGCAGATGCTAGTGTGTCTCTGTACTCTCACTGCTGAAGGACTGTCAGATGCTAGTGTGACTCTGTACTCTCACTGCTTAAGGACTGGCAGATGCTAGTGTGTCTCTGTACTCTCACTGCTGAAGGACTGTCAGATGCTAGTGTGACTCTGTACTCTCACTGCTTAAGGACTGGCAGATGCTAGTGTGTCTCTGTACTCTCACTGCTGAAGGACTGTCAGATGCTAGTGTGACTCTGTACTCTCACTGCTTAAGGACTGGCAGATGCTAGTGTGTCTCTGTACTCTCACTGCTTAAGGACTGTCCAGGAAGGGTTTTTGTTTGGATTTAATGCTGTGGAAGATTCTTGCAGCTCAAGAGCAGACCCTTCCTTGAGAGAGAGGTGGATGAAGGACTCTCTTGACTTTTTGCTATTCGCCCTTATAGTGTGTGAATCCACATCTCTGATACTGTTTGGGGAGCACATTTCCCAGCATACCAATATGCAGAGGTTTTGAAAAGAAAGGTAGTGGGATGAACGGCATTTTGTCAACACTGCAGTTGGTCACAAGGTCTTAGAAAGTATTCATCTACTCCTTCCTACACTGCACTCTAAATGCCCCTTGCCCTCACGTATGCCTCTTGGTCTTGGAGGCTTGCCTAGGGGTGTGACCTGTATCCTCATCTTTGGGAAGTCTGAGTCCTTGGTAACCATTTATTTCTCACTAGTTCATGTCACAGCTGGGCATCAGAATAGTAAGGGGCACTCAGGTGGATGCCTGCAGTTCCACACATTCCTTCCAGCCCCATTGTGTATCAGCAGTCCTACCTCCTCTAGCTAAACAGGGCCAATTACCCTCTCATGTTGGTGACTCCTTGACTGCTGGCCCTTGGGCACAAGGGGCTCAAAGACATTTTCAGATACTCTTTGTGGTTCTGTGAGACTCTAGTTGTGTCTCTTGGTATGAGTACACCGTCTTTGGGGACTAGGATCTCTAACTCTGCAAAGCCCAGAGCTGTATAGATGGGAAGCAAAAACTCCTCAGTGGCTCAATGACAGTGATTGTAAATAGTGCTTCCAGACACTTGATTCCTAGACTCATGTATTCTTCCCACTGGGACATAGTATGTTGAAGACTCTGATTCCATTAGTATATTGAATCCTGGAAGATGTTTTCCCATCCTCGTAGAGTGTTGCCTTTAAGCTGTCCCATCAGCTATGACTTTCAGTGACCATTCCATGCTCTATCAGGCTACATTTGAACAACGCACAATGCAATACAACCTGTGTAACCTATGGAAAAGGACCCAATCTTGCAGCTTCTTCCCTGTAAGATAGGTCCCCTAATCAGTAGCTATGTTGTATGGTATTCAATTTCAATACCTGTGGACCAGGAACATTGTCAGTACCAATAGTGATGATGACTGAGGTTTGGTAGGTAAGAAAGGCAAACTCAAACAAAGATAAGTTTCTCTTCTAGGGAAAATACATCTCAGACCGAAGAGGCCCACTGAAGTAAACTTACCACCAATTGGTCATTGGGTCTCCCCAAGCAATGGTAACATCCTGGGAGCTCAGTACTGGACTCTATGCAGGCAGATTGGCCATTCAGAGATGGCATCAGCTAGAAGACCCATGGCAAGTGTTAGTCTTTACTTCAGAGACTATATCTCTGCCACTTTGGTCACTCATTTCATATGCTAAATGTGCCATGTGTGCATAGCAGATGACCAAATCTGGTAATATCAACTGGCCATGTCTTCTCTTTTTTTTTCTTAGAGACTTGTTAGAAGTTTATCAATTTTACTGTTTTTTTCAAAGAACTAGTTGTTTTGTTCCATTTATTTTCTCTATTGTTTTTAATTCCATTGATTTATACTTTATTTTTTATTCCCTTTGTTCTGCTTGCTATAAGTTTAATTTGCTCTTTTTTCCTTAGTTTTTAAGGTGAAAACTTGGGATCTCAATTTTAGATATTCTTATTTTCTTATATATGAATTTAATTCTATAAAGCTCCCTATAGGCACTGCTTTATATGTATACCACAAAATTTGATTTTAGTCTAATTTGGAATACTACTTAAATTTCTCCTGAGACTTCTCTTTGGCTAACAGACTATTTAAAAGAGTGTCTAATTTCCAAATATTTGGGGATTTTCCAGCTATTTTTCTGTTATTGATTTCTAGTTTAATTCTACCATAGTCTGAAAACAAACTTTGTATTATTTCTGTTCTTTTGCATTTGTTAAAATGTGCTTTATGTCCTAGAATGTAGTCTATCTTGATGAATGTGCCATATGAACTTGAGAAGGATATATATTCTGCTTGTTGTGGATGGAGTATTCTATAGATATCATTTGATCCAGTGGATTGATAAGGTGGTTCAGGTCATCTATATTCTTTTACTGATCTTCTATTTGTTGATCTGTCAATTACTGACTGAGATGTGTTATGGTTCCCAGCTATAATGGTGGATTTATTTATTTCCCCTTTCAGTTTTATCTGGTTTTGCCTCACATATACTGATACTGTATGGTGACTTGTATACACTTTTAGGGTTTTATGTCTTCTTGGAGAAGTAAATTATTTATGTTTATTATGTAATTCATCTCTTTATCTCTTATAACTTTCCTTTAATGCTTCATGTGAAATTAATATAACTACTAAAGCATTCTTTCAATTAATATTAACACTGTATATTCTTGTCATTTTTTTTACTTTTACCTTATTTGAGTCTTTATATTTAAAATTTCTTACAGACAACAACTATAAAAGGTAGTTGATCTTGTTTTCTAATCCACTCTGATGATCTCTGTCTTTTAATTGGTATATTTAGACAATTGTCTTTTAAAGTGGTTATTTATATAATTGGATTAAAATATACTATCTTTGAAACCATTTGCAATTTGTTTCATTTGCTCCTTCCAAAACTGTTGATAATTGTGCTGAATGGTTAAAATTCAGAGTAAATTTCTCTTGAAAATGGGACAACTGCTTCTTTTTTAAAAATTTTTCTGCATCATATATTTTCATAACTTATGCTTTGTAAATCTGTCTCTGGGTGTTTCATGATGTTACAGTGTCTGAATCATTTAGTATCAGTGATGCCTAGCTAAATACCAGTCAATTAGCAAGTTCTTACTAAGTATTTGTTGAATGAGAGATTAACATATGAAAAACAAATGCTGGGGGATAATGTGAGGAAAGTAGCAAAAGTATAAAGGGAAGATGAGAATCAATATTAATAATAATAACAAATTAAAAAAAGACACCATATATTATACACTATGATAATAGGTCTATATGCATCACCATTTACTCACCATGAAATGTTCATAAATATATATATATATATATTTGAGGAATGTATGTTTTACAAATGTTAAGCAAACTGTTCAAAAGCTAATAGCCCTCGCATAGAAACGAAGACCCAACACAGCCAAAAATAAATAAATAAATAAATGTTTAAAAAAAAAAAAAAAAAAAATCCTAACAGGTTGTAACTTTCATTGCCAGGATTCACACTAAGGCTTTTAGACCTCCAAAGATCAAACTGTATCTCCACCAAAAACAGGCTCCCCAGATGCTAAATATTCCTCATGTGGCTGTGATTAACCAAACATCTATCATTAAGCCCATTATTAACTAATCAGTTTAAGTGTATACATTTTATAAAGAAGTCACACTAAGCAAAATAAAAAGTGTTTCATTTCCTAACTCAGGGATTTGCTGTCAAGACAACTCTTACCTCCAAGTTATTAGTAATTTTCTTGAGATTGTCCTTTTCTTCATTTGTCACTAGAAACTTGTTTCACCATCGAAGAGTGACATAATGCCCCCAAAATACATTACTGTACCTGAAATTCACACTTCTGATGTTATTTGAAAAACATATATGTATAAATATTGTGCCAGGCAGAAAATATTTACTCAGATGACCAAGTGAGTAAAAATTTATTTCTGGAGGGAAAACACAGCAGGCAGGAAGGAGACATACAGCAGCAATAAAAGGGCCTCCCATGAAAGGCTCCATTCACATCAGCCTAAATGTGGCCAGGAACAGAATTACTTTTGTATAAAATAAGGAGAAATGTGCTAATATATTTATCTGAGGACAGTATACTACAGCAATGTGCTGACATCTTCCTGTCCATCAGTAGATTTTGACTTTTGGGGGAAAACATCTGGATGTGTAGCAGTGAGGAACAGAAGAGAGAAGTAGCACAGCTGGGCAATTCTAATCTTGGGATCATGTTTATGATAACAGAGGGGAAAAAAAGAGTTGTTCTCAATGCAGAAGCCATGGTGCTAAAATACTGTCCATATTTATTTGTTGTTGCTTTTGGAGGGTCATTATTGCATTCCTTAGATCTTCAATATTCTCATCTGCAATATGGGGAAAATAATACTTTCAAGTTGGCTGTGAAGATTACATAAGATAACACATGGGACACCAGGTAGCATAGAGACTGGTGCATAATGGATGCTCAGCCATGCCAGTGTTTTTTCTTCTCAATATTGGGGAGAAATCATCAAAGCAAAACCCTATGTTATTAATTCTGGGATAGCATATATTCTCAATTCTTGATACTTCACAAAATTCTTTCAAATCTTCTTTTTTAATAAGTTGGATTTTCCATTGTTAAGTATCTGCAGCCAGTTTCAGGTTTGTGGGAGGTCTGGGCACCCATATGGATTTCACACCCCTAAAGGTCTCTCTCTAAAAAGCAGACTGCTTCTTGCTCAACACAGTTCCCCTGTGAGATTGTTCAGGTCATCTTACATCATCTCATACTATGTCCTGAAGTGTCTCTGCCACCAGTCTTGAACTCACAAGCCCAGTCACTCTCCACTGCAAATAAGAAACACAACTAATATACTTCAAGGAAATCTCCTAGCCTCATAGAGCGTGTTTTTGCTGAAATTTCTGATGTCTGCTTCTTGCTTCTAGGTCTTCCAAACACTCTCCACTTTGCCCTTCTACTCTTCCCTTTCCCCCATCCTGTCCACTGTGGTTTCTCATTGATTTCTTATGACTAATGCCTACTTTAGTTCCAGTTATTTCTGACATGAGCTGTTTTGTATTTCATTATAAGTCCTACTTTTAAGATTTTAATGATGAGTTTTAAAATTTGTAACCACTGGGTCCCCTTCACTTTTCCTGTTGTTCTTCTCTTGCAGTTGCTGCCAATCCCAGATTATACAGTATTTTTAACTGCAACTTTCCATTGTTACTAGGGTGGGTGTTATTTTAAACCCTCTCTCTCTCTCATCAATCTATCAATCTATTATACTTTTATGTCCAGTTCTGAAAACAGCTCTTCTGCCCCTTTCCTGTTTTCCCATTTCCATTCTGCTCTAACCTTGAAAGAACCTAATTATAGGAATGAGATCACTAGGCAATTGAACCTAGCTCCTGACTTATGCTCTCCTGAATGCACACCATACCTTACCTAACCTGTTGATTATCTTCCTGAATAAAAAGAAGTAAGAATGAAGAATGAAGTAGTTAAAGAATGACTAGCTCTCCACCCCCGGCAGCCCCCTTAGCAATCCTGCAGGCAGATCACTCGGGCAAGATAATATCTGAATAGTCAGCCAGCCTGCATGCAATGGAGAAGGATGCAGAACCCAACCTCTTGCCTTGATGATTCACTGAGATTCTTCCCCTTTTTTTCTCTTTGAAAACTTTCATGGCTGAGAGGAATCTTTGGAGTTGGTCTCAGAACATGAGTCTATTTTATCCCCAGATTTATAGCTTTTCTACTGACACTTGCTTCTCAAATTATTGGCTTTTGAATGGCAAGCAGCCGGCCCTGAGTTCAGTAACAGTTTCAGAAAGAGAAAGGAGACTAAAAAGACTGCTGCTGACATGTATATACCACTGTTTGTGATTTTAATAACAAAACAAAACACCCCACAATTCTTATTTATTTTTTTATTCTTACAAGTAACACAAGGTTCTTCAAGTAATTTACAAAATTATATTGTGGATTCTCACAAATGACTTTACTGTGTTTCACCAAATCTTTTCACTGTTAGCAGTATTCAAAATAATTTTGCTTCCTTTTTCAGCTACCACCTCATCTTCTGCTGTTTCTCCTTATTCCTTTTTACTTTTGTTGACAAGATTCTACTCATATTTACTTTCTTTTTCATGCCCATGATCTATTTCTTATTACTCCCTTCCTGAAACTTCAATATATTTTAGTGGAGGATGAATAGGTGAGAGGAAGCCTGAGTCACTGCAATAAATATATTAGAACATTTATATTTGGCCAATTTGTCCCTCTTTGGTAGTTGGTATTTTATGAATCAGCAATGCTGATTAAGGACCATATTCATGTGCATTTACTTGTTCATTCTGGTCTTGTTTATTCAATTAATAACAGTATTCAGAAGGAGGTGTTGGCATATCCAAATGTTTTTAATAACTAAATTAAAGGTCAAGGTTCAGCTTGTGATTTATTTATTGTTTTAACATCCTTGTTATGCTAGATTGGTAGCTGCCTGAGGCAGCTTTACCTCTTACAGAATATTCTTTGAAGAGGGCGCTACAACCTTGATGAACATTCTTTCTTTAAAAGACAGAAAAACACCTTTTACTAATAAGAATTTAATCACAAGTCCAGAGTTCTAAGAGATTCCAGGCCTGTTTTTGTTTGCTTGTTTGTTTCCTGAGTCTTTTAACCCAGTCCTTCAGAGACATCATCTGTAACTTTGCAGTCTTCTGGGTTTCTTTACACTCTCTGTTTTCCTCTCTAGTTTTTATAGCCCTTAATATTTTGCCCCCTCCTCATGTACCCCACATTTTTCACCAGTGCTCCATCAAGTGCCTGACTGTGTCAACTCCCATAAGACTGCACAGGACTGGAACACCCCTTACTCTCTTTATTATATTGCAATTTCTGTTCATCATTTATTTTTTGCCTGCATATTAAGGTGCAGAGTCATAGACTCTTTATTAGCTTACAAAGCCCATCTGTTTTCACTTCCACGAATACTTGTTAGCTCCCTATTTCTAAACAATGCAACCCTGCGTCACTGTTTTCCAGTGGGAACATCTAGCACTTATATTCTGAGTCATGATGCTGATGCTTGCTTATATTACTAGCACAGTTCTGCACATTTCTTTTACTTTGGTACTTTCTAGATGTTGACCACTGAATTAAGACACAAAGGTGAGCAAAGGAAGGTCACAAAGGTGACAAAGCTTCCTAAAGGAATTCCCATTTTTCAGGTGGAAACAGCTACTTTGAATGATCATGGACTCTTTTGGTTAAAAGAATCTGCCTAAAACTGGCTTAGATAAAAATGGGAATTTAATAAGTTACTAAGTTGAAAGCTCTAGGGATCTTTCCAGGGTCTCACATGACAATATCAGGAATTGATTTATAAAAATGAATAGCATGGTAAGTTTAGTAATCAGTATTTATAGTTAGAGTCCCAGGTGATACTGGCAGAAATAATCCAAACTTCATACATGTCTTCAGACCAACCTTTAGCAATTGTTGGACTAGAAAATGATCTCAAAGGCCCCTCCCCTCTCTTACCCTCATGAGTCTATCTAGATTGATCATTTTATCATTGCAACTAGACTAAAAGGGATTCAAGGTTAGTAATTGTGTCTTATACTTCTATATCATAAACAGTTCACAACATTGGGCACAATATATGACTTCAGTGAATATTTGATATATTTGCTAATATTCTACCTACCTCGCTGTTAGGAAAACTAAGAAAATAAACCAGTACACAGAAATTTCAATATAGGAAGCAAACTTATGTGTTTATTAGTGTGGGACATTTTTTGGATTGGTGGGAGAACATACACTTCTTGAGAAATATTTAGTGGTAATGTCCAAACTTTTAATAATGAGTATATTACTTTCTAAGAGAAAAGATCTGGTCTGTAAATGGTTGGAATACTCTTCATCTTTCATCCATCTGCCAGTCGATTTCATAGTTTTTCACATTTCAGTGAATTTCTTTCAATCACCTAAATAATGTCTTGAATAGATGTGAATTCCAAACTGATAACTGCATACAGCTTCCATTAGCACATAAAAATGTCAGCCTGACTATAGCAGATATTTGCCATTTTAATTTTTTTCCAGTTTTCCAGCATATTTTTGAAGCGCTAAGGTGAACACTCTGAGTTTTTAAGAAGGAAGATAGTGACCTGAGAATTTTCTTTCTCTTGTAATTCCATAGAATTGAGTAATATTCTGAGAATATGTCTAATTATCATTTAAGTATTTTGAAGTGCTTTACTACCTATATTTTTAAATATGCAACTAGAACATAATAGGATGTTAACAAGGATATATTGAGGTTATATCATGTGTGAAGACCTTAACTTGAATAATTTTATTTAATCTGAGAAATCTGAGAACTAATATGCTTAGATAAAGTCGAACTGTTTATGGCCCAAATCAGTCTTCAAAGTCTTTTCACAAGTTATTATTTTTTTATAAATTTTAATTTTAATCTTTCTTTACTTTGATAGGTTGATAATAATGAAAGAAATAACTAACAATTATTATGTTATGTCCTAGATAACTATTTTTAACATTCTGTTACATATTCTCTATGTAGACTTACATATTAATACTCTATTGGATGCATGATTTTCTATCCTTCTTTTAAAAATTAGTATTATTTTTTTTTGACAAGGACAAAATTTTTTAATTATGTACTCAGTCCATTTGGTATATTTCAAAAGGTGCAATACTTTTCTTCATTTATCAGTGAAAGAAGTTAGAAATTAACTTCAAAAATATCAGCAAAGGGCAAACAAATTTCTTTGAGAGCCACAGTCATATATATATATATATATATAGTGGATCCTAGAAAAGAGGAGGGGCAAGAGAGGTTCCACCCACTCTCATGAGTTTCATCAAACACTGGATCTATTCAAAGGTGGAGAGAAAACGCAACTTTCAAAAAGGAGTATATTATTAAATGACACATTTACTATACTCCTTCCTAAGAGCAACAGGTGGGGAATACGTTTTCTAAACTAGTTCTAGGAAGGGGAATGTGAAATCAATCCATCCTCCTTTATGGGCTGTCCAATGGTTAATGAATTTAAAAAAAAATGACTAAATAAAAACAAATCCCACACATGCACACCATCTAAAAAAAAAAAAAGAAAAAAGAAAAAAAAACTAGATATCCCAGATTACTCACCAGAGTGGAACCTGCGAACAGCTTCAACAACCCAAATTAGTCTGTTACAGAGTCATCACAAGCATGCCTTGTTTTTAAACAAAGAGAAGAAATCCCCAGAGCAAACAAAAAAACAAAGGATGTGCCAAAGGTGAAGTTGCTGTGAGGAGCAGATTTCTTGGAGTCCTTTGGTGTGCTCAGTCTGTGGAAGGGCAAGGATATCACCAAAATTGTGGGAGCCTATGGGCTTATATTATTACTTGGGCTGGAAATGGGGCTCAGATATTCATCTATGAATACAACGTGCTGAGGAAACACCAGTACAACATTCACCTGGTGAATGAATGGATCACCAATGACATCTCATCCATGAAGATCCAGCGAGAAATCAGAAGGGCCAGAGAATTTGCTACTTGGAACGAGACCTTGTTCAGGAATATATTGAGAAGCATAGTTTGTATACTTCCAAGAGTGAGGAGAGGAATGTTGGGGTGATGTGGCTCCTTTGCTGAGAAACACTGCAGAAGCTGACACATAAGAAATTATCCAGCATGGTATTGTGGACTGCCCTTTTGGGAATTTGAAACAGTGTGAGTGTTAGTAAGTGGGGGAAGGAAATGTGACCCTCTTTAATAAATTAAAGTTTAAAAAGCTTGGTAAAAACCAGTAGTAAATTAAAATCAGGTTTATATTTTTATCAGAAAAAAAATACTGTCACCAGTTTTACTCTATGCAAAATGATCTCATTATTATGTTTGACATCAATCTACATGTCTGTCCTAACTTTTCATCAAGAACAGGTATCTAGATGCCATTTCCTTCTGGCTGTCCCTCTCAGGCATAGAATTTCTTCCCTAAGTAACTTCACCCTGGGAGCTGTAATCTCAATATTTTTGAAAGTCTAGATGAGCAACTTGACTATATTTTCTTAGAGCCATGTGGCTGACAGGGCCTTTCTGCTCTGGCCAGGTGACAGGCCTGTGCCTCTGAGGTGGGAGAGCCAAGTTCAGGACATTGGTCTACCAGAGACCTTCCAGCTCCACGTAATATCAAATGGTGAAAATCTCCCAGAGATCACCATCTCAACAATAAGGCCCAGCTCCAGTAAACCACAAGCAAGCTACAGTGCTGGACACCCTATGCCAAACAACTACCAAGACAGGAACACAACCCCACCCATTAGTAGAGAGGATGCCTAAAATCATAATAAGGTCACAGGCACCCCAAAACACACCACGGGCGTGGTTCTGCCCAACAGAAAGACAAGATCCAGCTTCATCCACCAGAACACAGGTACTAGCTCCCTCCACCAGAAAGCCTACAAAACCCACTGAACCAAACTTAGCCACTGGGAGCAGACACAAAAAAACAACAATAACTACAAACATGCAACCTGCAAAAAGGAGACCCCAAACACACTAATAAAGCAATATGAGAAGACAGAGAAACACACAGCAGATGAAGTAGCAAGGTAAAAACCAGCCAGACCAAACAAATGAAGAGGAAATAGGCAGTCTAACTGAAAAACATTTCAGAGTAATGATAGTAAAGATGATGGGAAATCTTGGAAATAGAATAGAGAACATACAAGAAACAATTAACAAGGACATAGAAGAACTAAACAGCAAACAAACAATGATGAACAACACAGTAAATGAAATTGACAATTCTCTAGAAGGAACCAATAGCAGAATAATTGAGGGAGAAGAATGGATAAGTGACTTGTAACATAAAATAGTGGAACTAACTACCATAGAGAAGAATAAAGAAAAAGGATAAAAACACTTGAGGACAGTATCAGAGACATCTGGGACAACATTAAACACACCAACATTTGAATTATAGGGGTGCAAGAAGAAGAAGAGAGAAAGTGACTGAGAAAATATTTGAAGAGATTATAGTTGAAAACTTCCCTAATATGGGAAAGGAAATAGTCAATCAAATGTAGGAAGCGCAGAGAGTCTCATAGAGGTTAAATCCAAGGAGAAACATGCCAAGTCACATATTAATCAAACTATCAAAAATTAAATACAAAGTAAAAATATTAAAAGCAGAAAGAGAAAAAGAACAAATAACATACAAGGGAATCCCCATAAGGTTAGCAGCTGATCTTTCAGCAGAAACTCTGCAAACCAGAAGGGAGTGGCAGGACATATTTAAACTGATGAAAGGGAAAAACGCAGAACCAAGATGACTCTACCCAGCAAGGATCTCATTCAGATTCAATGGAGAAATTAAAACCTTTACAGACAAGCAACACCTAAGAGAATTCAGAACCACCAAATAAGCTTTACAACAAATGCTAAAGGAACTTCTCTGGGCAGGAAACACAAGAGAAGGAAAAGACCTACAATAACAAACCCAAAACAATTAAGAAAATGGTAATAGGAACATACATATCGATAACTACATAAAATGTAAGTGGATTAAATGTTCCAACCAAAAGACATATACTGGCTGAATGGATGCAGAAACAAGAACTGTATATATGCTGTCTACAAGAGAACCACTTCAAACCTAGGGACACATACAGACTGAAAGTAAGGGGATGGAAAATGATATTCCATGCAAATGGAAATCAAAAGAAAGCTAGATTAACAATTCTCATATCAGACAAAATAGACCTTAAAACAAAGACTATTACAAGAGACTAAGAAGGACACTACATAATGATCAAGAGATCAATCCAAGAAGATATAACAATTGTAAATATTTATGTACCCTACATAGGAGCACCACAATACATAAGGCAAATACTAACAGCAATAAAAGGGGAAATCGACAGTAGCACAAAAATATCAGGGGAATTTAACACCCCATTTTCAACAATGGACAGATCATCCAAAATAAAAATAAATAAGGAAACACAAGCATTATATGATAGATTAAACAAGATGGACTTAATGGATATTTATGGGACATTCCATCCAAAAACAACAGAGTGCCCTTTCTTCTCAAGTGCTCATGGAACATTCTCCAGGATAGATTATATCTTGGGTCACAAATCCAGCCTCAGTAAATTTGAGAAAATGGAAATCATATCAAGTAACTTTTCTAACAACAATGCTATGAGACTAGATATCAATTACAGGAAAAAAATCTGTGAAAAATGCAAACACATGGAGGCCAAACAATACACTACTAAATAACAAAGAGATCACTGAAGAAATAAAAGAGGAAATCAAAAAATACCTAGAAACAAATGACAATTAAAACATGACGACCCAAAACCTATGGGATGAAGCAAAAGCTGTTCTAAGAAGAGCATTTATAGCAATACAATCCTACCTGTAGAAACAAGGAAAATCTCAAATAAACATCCTAAACTTGCACCTAAAACAACTAAAGAAAGAAGAACAAAAGAACCTCCAAAGTTAGCAGAAGGAAAGAAATCATAAAGATCAGATCAGAAATAAATGAAAATGAAATGAAGGAAACAATGGCAAAGATCAATAAAACTAAAAGCTGGTTATTTGAGAAGATAAAAAAAAAATTGACAAACCATTAGCCAGACTCATCAAGAAAAAAAAGGGAGAACACAAATCAATAGAATTAGAAATGAAAAAGGAGAAGTAACAACGGACACTGCAGAAATACAAAGGATCATGAGAGATTACTACAGTCAACTGTATGCCAATAAAATAGACAACCTGGAATAAATGGACACATTCTTAGAAAAGCACAACCTTCCAAGATTGAACCAGGAAGAAATAGAAAATATAAACAGAGCAAACACAAGCAGTGAATTTGAGACTGTGATTAAAAATTCAACAAACAAAAGCCCAGGACCAGATGCCTTCACAGGCAAATACTTTCAAACACTTAGAGAAGAGCTAACACATATCCTTCTCAAACTCTTCCAAAATGTAGCAGAAGGAGGAAATCTCCCAAACTCATTCTATGAGGTGACCATCACCCTGACACCAAAACCAGACAAAGATGTCAAATAGCAAGAAACCTACAGAACAATATCACTGATGAACATAGATGTGAAAGTTGGCAACAAAATACTAGCAAACAGAAACCAACAGTACATTAAAAGGATCATACACCATGATCAAGTGGGGTTTATCCCAGGAACGCAAGGATTCTTCAGTATACACAAATCAATCAATGTGATAAACCATATTAAAAAAATTAAGGAGAAAAAGCATATGATCATCTCAAGAGATGCAGAAAAATCTTTTGACAAGGTTCAACAACTATTTATGATAAAAACTATCCATAAAATAAGCATAGAGGAACTTACCTCAACATAATAAAGGCCATATATGACGAACTCACAGCCAACATCGTTCTCAATGGTGAAAAAATTAACCATTTCCTTTAAGATCAGGAACAAGACAAGGTTGTCCACTCTCACAAATATTATTAAACATAGTTTGGGAAGTTGTAGCAACAACAATCAGAGAAGAAAAAGAAATAAAAGGAATCCAAATCAGAAAAGAAGTAAAGCTGTCACTGTTGCAGGCAACATGATACTATACATAGAGAATCCTAAAGATGCTACCAGAAAATTACTAGAAATAATCAATGAATTTGGTAAAGTAGCAGGATAGAGAATTAGTGCATAGAAATCTTTAGCATTCCTATACACTAATGATGAAAAATCTGAAAGTGAAATTAAGAAAACACTACCATTTACCATTGCAACAAAAAGAATAAAATATCTAGGAATAAACCTACCTAAGGAGACAGAAGACCTGTATGAAGAAAACTATAAGACACTGATGAAAGAAATTAAACATGATATAAACAGATGGAGAGATATACCATGTTCTTGGATTGAAAGAATCAACATTGTGAACATGACTATACTTCCCAAAGCAATATACAGATTCAATGCAATCCCTATCAAACTACCAATGGCATTTTTTTCACAGAACTAGAACAAAAAATTTCACAATTTTTATGGAAACACAAAAGACCCTGAATAGCCAAAGCAATGTTGAGAAAGAAAACTGGAGCTGGAGAAATCAAGCTCCCTGAATTCAGACTAAACTACAAACCTACAGTAATCAAGACAGTATGATACTGGCACAAAAACAGAAATATAGATCAAAGGAATGGGATAGAAATCTCAGAGCTTATGGTACTGGCACAAAAACAGAAATATAGATCAATGGAGCAGGATAGAAAGCCCAGAGATAAACCAACACACATATGGTCACCTTATTTTTGATAAAGGAGGCAATAATATACAAGGAGAAAAGACAGCCTCTTTGATAAGTGGTGCTGGGAAAACTGGACAGCTATAGGTAAAAGAATGAAATTGGAACACTCCTTAACACCATATACAAAAATAAACTTAAAATGAATTAAAGACCTAAATGTAAGGCCAGACAGTAAAAAACTCTTAGAGGAAAACATAGGCAGTATAATCATTGACATAAATCACAGCAAGGTATTTTCTGACCCACATCCTAGAGAAATGGAAATAAAAACAAAAATAAACAAATGGGACCTAATGAAATTTAAAAGCTTTTGCACAGCCAAGGAAACAATAAACAAGATGAAAAGACAATCCTTAGAATGGGAGAAAATGGTAGACCTAGATAGCGGAGTAGAAGTATGTGTTCTTATTCCCTCCTGTGAGAACACTGGAATCACAACTAGCTGCCGGACAATCATCAACAGGAAGACACTGGAACTCACCAAAAAAGATACCTCACATCCAAAGGCAAAGGAGAAGCCACAATGAGATGGTAGAGGGACACAATCACAGTAAAATCAAACCACATAACTCCTGGGTGGGTGACTCACAGCCTGGAGAACATTTATACCACAAAAGTCCACCCACTGGAGTGAAGGTTCTGAGCCCCAAGTCAGGCTTCCTAACCTGTGGGTCCGGCAACGGGAGCAGGATTTCCTAGAGAATCAGACTTTGAAGTCCAGTGGGAATTGATTGCAAGAGTTTGACCAGACTGGGGGAAACAGAGACTCCACTCTTGGAGGGCACACACAAAGTAGTGTGTGCATTGGGACCCAGGGGAAGGAGAAGTAACCCCAGGGGAGACTGAATGAGACCTACCTGCTAGTGTTGGAGGGTCTTCTGCAGAGGCGGGGTTTGGCTGTGGCTCACCGCGGGGACAAGGACAATGGCAGCAGAAGTTCTGGGAAGTACTCCTTGGTGTAAGCCCTCCCAGAGTCTGCCATTAGCCCCCCACAAAGAGCCCAGGTAGGCTCCAGTGCTGGATTGCCTCAGGCCAAACAACCAAAAGCAACAAACCAGTCCCACACATCAGCAGTCAAGCAGATTAAAGTTTTACTGAGCTCTGCCCACCAGAGCAACAGTCAGCTCTACCCACCAGCAGTCCATCCCATCAGGAGACATGCAAAAGCCTCTTAGATAGCCTCATCCACCAGAGGGCAGACAGCAGAAAGAAGAAGAACTACAATCCTGCAGCCTGTGGAACAAAAAACACATTCACAGAAAGATAGACAAGATGAAAAGGCTGAGGGCTATGTACCAGATGAAGGAAGAAGATAAAACCCCAGAAAAATAACTAAATGAAGTGGAGATAGGCAACCTTCCAGAAAAAGAATTCAGAATAATGAGAGTGAAGATGTTCCAGGACCTCGGAAAAAGAATGGAGGCAAATTTCGAGAAGATGCAAGAAATGTTTAACAAAGACATAGAAGAATTAAAGAACAAACAAACAAAGATTAACAGTACAATAACTGGAGGAGAGGGGGAAGATGGCAGAAGAGTAATACAGAGAGATCACCTTCCTTCCCACAGATACACCAGAAATACATCTACAGGTGGAACAACTCTTACAGAACACCTACTGAACACTGGCAGAAGACCTCAGACCTCCCAAAAGAAAAAAGAATAAACAGAGACAAAAAATAGGGATGGGACCTGCACCAGTGGGAGGGAGATGTGAAGGAGGAAAGGTTTCCACACACTAGGAAGCCCCTTCACAGGTGGAAACTGTGGGTGGCAGGTGGGGGAGCTTCACAGCTGTGGAGGAAAGCACAGCAACAGGGGTGCAGAGGGCAAAGCGGAGAGATTCCTGCACAGATGATCGGTGCCGACTGGCCCTCACAAGCCCGAGAGGCTTGTCTGCTCACCTGCTGGGGTGGGCGGTGCTGGGAGTTGAAGTTCGCCTTCGATCTGAGTGCAGGGAGAAGACTGGCTGGGAGAACACAGCCTGAAGGGGTTAGTGCACTGCAGCTAGCTGGGAGGGCGTCAGGGAAAGTCTGGACCTGCCTAAGAGGCAAAAGACTTTTTCTTCCCTCTGTTTCCTGGTGCACAAGGAGAGGGTATTAAGAGTGCTGCTTAAAGGAGCTCCAGAGAGAGGCGCAAGCCGTGGCTAAGAGCACAGACCCCAGACACGGGCATGAGATGCTAAGGCTGCTGCTGCCACCACCAAGAAGCCTGTGTGTGAGCACAGGTCACTATCCACACCACCCTTCCGGGGAACCTGTGCAGCCCACCACTGCCAGGGCCCCGTGATCCAGGGACAACTTCCCCGAGAGAACGCATGGTGTGCCTCAGGCTGGTGCAATGTCACGCTGGCCTCTGCCACCGCAGGCTCGCCCCACATTATGCCCCTCACTCCCCCCAGCCTGAGTGAGCCAGAGCCCCCGAATCAGTGGCTCTTTAAACCTGTCCTCTCTGAGCGAAGAACAGACGCTCTCTGGCGACCTACATGCAGAGGCAGGGCCAAATCCAAAGCTGAGCCCCAGGAGCTGTGGGCAAAAAGAAGAAAAAGGGAAATCTCTCCCAGCAGCCTCAGTAGCAGTGGATTAAATCTCAAAAATCAACTTGATGTACGTTGCATCTGTGAAATAACTGAATAGACAATGAATCATCCCAAATTGAGGAGGTGGACTTTGAGAGCAAGATTAATTATTTTTTCCTCTTTTTCTATTTTTGTGAGTGTATATGTTTATGGTTCTGTGTGAGATTTTGTCTGTATAGCTTTGCTTTCACCATTTGTCCTAGGGTTCTATCCATCCGTTTTTTTTTTGTTTTGTTTTGTTTTTTACATTACACGGGCCTCTCACTGTTGTGGTCTCTCCCATTACGGAGCACAGGCTCCAGACGCACAGGCTCACCAGCCATGGCTCACAGGCCCAGCCACTTCATGGCATGTGGGATCTTCCCGGACCCGGGCACAAACCTGTGTCCCCTGCATTGGAAGGCAGACTCTCAACCACTGGGCCACCAGGGAAGCCCCCATCTATTTTTTGTTTGTTTGTTTCTTTGTTTGTTTGTTTACTTAAAAACTTTTTTCTTAATAATTATTTTTTACTTTAATAACTCTTTAATTTTATCTTATTTTATTTTATCCTCTTTCTTTCTTTCTTTCTACTTTTTCTACCTTTTATTCTGAGCCATGTGGATGAAAGGCTCTTAGTGCTGCAGCCAGGAGTCAGTGCTGTGCCTCTGAGGTGGGAGAGCTCACTTCAGGACACTGAACCACAAGAGATGTCCCATTTCCATGTAATATCAAATGGCGAAAATCTCCCAGAGAGCTCCATCTCAACACCAACACCCAGCTTCACTCAACGACCAGCAAGATACAGTGCTGGACACCCTATGCCAAACAACTAGCAAAACAGGAACACAACCCCACCCATTAGCAGAGAGGCTGCCTAAAATCATAATAAGTACACGGACAGAACAAAACACACCACCAGATGTGGACCTGCCTACCAGAAAGACAAGATCCAGCCTCATCCACCAGAACACAGGCACTAGTCCCCTCCACCAGGAAACTTACACAACCCACTGAAGCAACATCAGCCACTGGAGACAGACACCAAAAACAACAGGAACTACGAACCTGCAGCCTGCAAAAAGGAGACTCCAAAAACAGTAAGAAAAGCAAAATGAGACGACAAAAAAACACACAGAAAACTCCATACAGGATAAATACAAGGAGAAACACGCCAAGACACATATTAATCAAACTGTCAAAAGTTAAATACAAAGAAAACATATTAAAAGCAAGAAGGGAAAAAACAAAAAAATAACACACAAGGGAGTCCCCATAAGGTTAACAGCTGATCTTTCATCAGAAACTCTGCATGCCAGAAGGGACTGGCAAGACATATTTAAATTGATGAAAGAGAAAAACCTACAACCAAGATTACTCTACCCAGCAAGGATCTCATTCAGATTTGATGGAGAAATTAAAACATTTACAGACAGGCAA
>NW_020173109.1:1941918-1965742 GCF_003031525.2 Neophocaena asiaeorientalis asiaeorientalis | reverse complement strand
AACCCAAAACAATATATAAAATGGAAATAGGAACATACATATCGATAATTACCTTAAATGTAAATGGACTAAATGCTCCCACCAAGAGACACAGATTGGCTGAATGGATACAAAAACAAGACCCTTATATATGCTGTCTACAAGAGACCCACTTCAGACCTAGAGACACATACAGACTGAAAGTAAGGGGATGGAAAAAGATATTCCATACAAATGGAAACCAAAAGAAAGCTGGAGTAGCAATTCTCATATCAGACAAAATAGACTTTAAAATAAAGACTATTAGAAGAGACAAAGAAGGACACTATATAATGATCCAGGGATCAATCCAAGAAGAAGATATAACAATTGTAAATATTTATGCACCCAACATAGGAGCACCTCAACACATAAGGCAAATACTAACAACCATAAAAGAGGAAATTGACAGTAACACATTCATAGTCGGGGACTTTAACACCCCACTTTCACCAATGGACAGATCATCCAAAATGAAAATAAATAAGGAAACACAAGGTTTAAATGATACATTAAACAAGATGGACTTAATTGATATTTATAGGACATTTATTCCAAAAACAACAGAATACATATTTTTCTCAAGTGCTCATGGAACATTCTCCAGGATAGATCATATCTTGGGTAACAAATCAAGCCTTGGTAAATTTAAGAAATTTGAAATTGTATCAAGTATCTTTTCTGAACACAATGCTATGAGACTAGATATCAATTACAGGAAAAGATCTGTAAAAAATAGAAACACATGGAGGTTAAACAATACACTACTTAATAAAGAAGTGATCACTGAAGAAATCAAAGAGGAAATAAAAAAATACCTAGAAACAAATGACAATGGAGACACGACAAACTAAAACTTATGGGATGAAGCAAAAGCAGTTCTAAGAGGGAAGTTTACAGCAATGTAATCCTACCTTAAGAAACAGGAAACATCTCTAATAACAACTTAACCTTGCACCTAAAGCAATTAGAGAAAGAAGAATTAAAAAATCCCCAAAGTTAGCAGAAGGAAAGAAACCATAAAGCTCAGATCAGAAATAAATGAAAAAGAAATGAAGGAAACGATAGCAAAGGTCAATAAAACTAAAAGCTGGTTCTTTGAGAATATAAACAAAATTGCTAGACCATTAGCCAGACTCATCAGGAAAAAGAGGGAGAGGAGTCAGATCTATAAAATTAGAAATGAAAAAGGAGAAGTTAAAACAGACCCAGCAGAAACACAAAGCATCCTAAGACACTACTACAAGCAACTCTATGCCAAAAAATTGGACAACCTGGAAGAAAGGGACAAATTCTTAGAAAGGTATAAGCTTCTGACACTGAACCAGGAAGAAATAGAAAATATGAACAGATCAATCACAAGTAATGAAATGAAACTGTGATTAAAAATCTTCCAACAAACAAAAGTCCAGGACCAGTTGGGTTCATAGGTTAATTCTCTCAGACATTTAGAGAAGAGCTAACACCCATCCTTCTCAAAGTCTTCCAAAAAATTGCAGAGGAAGGAAAACACCCAAACTCATTCTATGAGGCCACAATCACCCTGATACCAAAACCAGACAAAGATTCTACAAGAAAAGAAAATTACAGACCAATATCACTGATGAATATAAGTGCAAACATCCTCAACAAAATACTAGCAAACAGAATCCAACAACAACTTTAAAGAATCATAAACCATGATCAATTGCGATTTATTCCAAAGATGCAAGGATTCTTCATATACACAAATCAATCAATGTGATACATCATATTAACATATAGAAGAATAAAAATCATATGATCATCTCAATAGGTGCAGAAAAAGCTTTTCACAAAATTCAACACCATTTATGATAAAAACTCTCCAGAAAGTGGGCATAGAGGGAACCTACTTCAGCATAATAAAGGCCATATACAACAAACCCACAGCAAATCTCATTCTCAATGGTGAAAAACTGAAAGCATTTTCTCTAAGATCAGGAACAAGACAAGGATGTGCACTCTCACCATTATTATTCAACATAGTTTAGACATCCTAGCCATGGCAATCAGAGAAGAAAAAGAAATAAAAGAATACAGATTTGAAAAGAAGTAAAACTGTCACTCTTTGCAGATGACATGATACTATTCATAGAGAATCCTAAAGATGCTACCAGAAAACTACTAGAGCTAATCAATGAATTTGGTAAATTTGCAGTATACAAAATTATTGCACAGAAATTTCTTGCATTCCTTTACACTAATAATGAAAAATCTGAAAGAGAAATTAAGGAAACACTTCTCTTTACCATTGCAACAAAAAGAATAAAATACCTAGGAATAAACCTACCTAGGGAGACAAAAGACCTGTATGCAGAAAACTATAAGACACTGATGAAGGAAATTAAAGATGATACCAACAGTTGGAGAGATATATCATGTTCTTCGATTGGAAGAATCAATGTTGTGAAAGTGACTATACTACCCAAAGCAATATACAGATTCAATGCAATTTCTATCAAATTACCAATGGCGATTTTTAGAGAACTAGAACAAAAAACCTTAAAATCTATATGGAGACACAAAAGACCCCAAATAGCCAAAAAGGTGTTGAGGGAAAAAAACGGAGCTGGAGGAATCAGACTCTCTGACTTCAGACTGACTATACTACAAAGCTACAGTAATCAAGACAATATGGTACTGGCACAAAAACAGAAACAATGGAACAAGATAGAAAGTCCAAAGATAAGCTCACACACCTATGGTGAACTAATCTATGACAAAGGAGGCAAGGATATACAATGGAGAAAAGACAGCCTCTTCAATAAGTGGTGCTGGGAAAACTGGACAGCTACATGTAAAAGAATGAAATTCGAACACTCCCTAACACCATACACAAAAATAAACTCAAAATGGATTAGAGACCTAAATGTAAAACCAGGCACTATAAAATTCTTAGGGGAAAACACAGGAAGAACACTCTTTGACATAAATCACAGCAAGATCTTTTTTGATCCAAGTCCTAGAGTAATGGAAATAAAAGCAAAAATAAACACATGGGACCTAATGAAACTTCAAAGCTTTTGCACAGCAAATGAAACCATAAACAAGATGAGAAGACAACACTGAGAAAGGGAGAAAATATTTGCAAATGAATCAAAGGATTAATCTCCAAAATATATAAACAGCTCATGCACCTCAATATTAAAAAAAAACAAACAACCTAATCCAAAAATGGGCAGAACACCTAAATAGACATTTCTCCAAAGAAGACATACAAATGGCCAAGGAACACTTGAAAAGCTGCTCAACATCACTAATTAATAGAGCAATGCTAATCAAATCTACAATAAGGTATCACCTCACACCAGTTAGAATGGGCATCATCAGAAAATCTACAAACAACAAATGCTGGAGAGGGTGTGGAGAAAAGGGAACCCTCTTGCACTGTTGGTGGGAATGTAAATTGATACAGCCACTATGGAGAATAGTATGGAGGCTCCTTAAAAAAATAAAAATAGAACTACCCTATGACCCAGCAATCCCAATACTGGGCATATACCCCAAGAAAGCCATAATTCAAAAAGAGTCATGTACCACAATATTTATTGCAGCTTTATTTACAATAGCCAGGATATGGAAGCAACCTAAGTGTCCATTGATAGATGAATGGATAAAGAAGATGTGGCACATATATACAATGGAATATTACTCAGCCATAAAAAGAAACGAAATTGAGTTATTTGTAGTGAGGTGGATGGACCTAGAGTCTGTCATACAGAGTGAAGTAAGTCAGAAAGAGAAAAACAAATTCTGTATTCTAACATATTTATATGGAAACTGAGAAAAAACAAAAACGGTTCTGAAGAACATGGGGGAAGGACAGTAATAAAGATGCAGACATACAGAATGGACTTGAGGACAAGGGGAGGAGGAAGGGTAAGCTGGGATGCAGTGAGGGAGTGGCACGGACATATATACACTACCAAATGTAAAATAGATAGCTAGTGGGAAGAAGCTGCATAGCACAGGGAGATCTGCTCGGTGTTTTTTGCATCCACCTAGAAGGGTGGGATATGGAGGGTGGGAGGGAGATGCAAGAGGGAGGGGATATGGGGATATATGTACACATATAGCTGCTTCACTTTGTTATAAAGCAGAAACTAACACAATACTGTAAAGCAATTATACTCCAATAAAGGTGTTAAGAAAAATGATATCTAGTTCAGACTTGAAATATAACTTGTTCTTTATTTTCATAACATGGAGCTGAGGAAGAAGATCCAAAATATTTCCTCTTCTGGTTAATTCTAATTTATGTAAATGGCTCTATTGTCAAACAAATCTATCCACTAGAATGAGCTAGACAGAGAATGAATCTTAGTATGAAGCCATAACAGAAACCAGAGAAGAAAATAAATTTAGTGATGCCTCAGAGGCAGATACTAATTTTTTTTCTAACCAAATATGTGACCATCTGTAATTTAAGCAAATATTGAATCTAAAAATTGGATGTCTGGTTCACTTGATGCTTGCAGTTTTCTTTTAGATGATGCTGATTATGATGATTTTAAAAGTATGTAACAGTACATATTTACAGAAAGAAAATGAAAATGAAAACTTTGAAATAATTTAGGGGATTGGAGTGATTAAATGAATCTCCTACTTTCTGTGCAATTGTCTGAAAAACCTGTAGTACATTTTTCATTTGCTGCTAAAAAGATGCTCATATTCTTTGATGTTAACTGAAGTTTAAAATCTTTCTGGAATTGAAAAACTTAAAAATCATGCTGTATATGAAAAATAAATGTTAGCAAAGAATTTTTATCTATTTATCTACCACATGGGGCTGAGTAGGCAGTTACCTTATTTTATCCATAGGGTCTAATATTAAGCCAAGTTGAAGTGCCTGAAAGCAACTCTTTTGCCCCTTTCCTGGTTGCCATTTCTGTTTCCCTCTAACCTTAAAAGTACCTAATTACAGAAATGAGATCACTAAGCAATTGAAACTAACTCCTGACATGCTCACCTGAATGAACACCATGCCTTGTCTAACGTGTTGATTCTTTTCCTAGATAAAAAGAAGTAAGAATGAAGAATTAAGCAGTTAAAAAATTAATAGCTCTCTACCCCCAACACCTCCCCACAAGGAATCCTGTAGACAGATCACGTGGGCAAGATAACATCTGAAGAGAGAGTCAGCCAGTCTGGACGTAATGGAGAAGGATGCAGAACCCAACATCCTGCCTCCATGAGTCACTGAGATTCTTCCTCCTTTCTTCCCTTTAAAAACTGTCCGGGCTGAATAGAGTCTTGGGAGTTTGTCTCTGGGCACAAGTCCACCATCTCCCCTGATTGCCAGCTTTTTGATTAAAGCATCTTTCCTTTCTACTGACACTTTCTTCTTGAATTATTGGCTTTTGAGGGGTGAGCAGCAGAATCTGAGTTCAGTAACATACCCACAATACACAATCCTGCCATCCCTGACAAGAAGTCTTCTGCAGCCATGTGACCCTCAGAGTCATGTCCTCTCAGGTCCAGTCTTTATCACTCCTACTGGATCCCAGCATATCCACTGTCATGTCTCCAGAGAGCAGATTCTTGGCTCTCTGTCCTGGGGTAGTTTCTGCTTTGGGCCCTCTGGATTTGCTGTCTTTCTGACTCTCCCTGGAGATCAGTGCAGTGCCCCTGGAGTCCTTATTTCCCAAATGTCATGTCTTCCTTTGTCTCAGTAGAAGCTCATCTGTGAATATTCAGTCCTCTGGGATCCTGGCACAAGCCAGCCACCACACCCCATCATGAAAAATTGGGGGAAAATATTATGAGTTTCCTCAGTAGAATCAATAGATATAATCAACATAAACAATATTTCCTTTTCTTATTCTTTCTGGATAGCAGTTGGTGGGGCTCATTACTTTCCTTCTGCAATCACATAAGGTCACCTGAAATCAAACAGCAGCATTTCAATGCCTTGCACAGATTATAATGTCATGACTTGCCAATTATAATCCTCCCAAGGTACAGTTTGTCAGATGAAATGTACCTACTTTTCCCTTTCTTGATTAATTATAACTTTCAGTTCAGCCTCTGATGTCCCTAAGGAACTTTGATTTTGTTCTATGGAACGTTCCTCATATGACTAATGATGAATACCCTCTATTCTTCCTCAAGGTGGCCTTTTCGAGTCTGAACATCATAACTTATATGACAAGGTGACAGGGTGAAGAAGATAGGTCACTCTGGATCCACCTGAGTGCACAGCAGATCCTGATAGATGGGCTCTTCCTTGATATCCTCCCCTACCAAGCCTAGCCCAGGGGAGTTACAAATGAGACATCACACATCATCTTACCTGGACACAATTGTAATAATGAAAATAGCCAAGAGCATTCTCTGAACACTTGAGAGTAGGTTTCCAGAAGGTGCCTCATCTCTGAGATTAGAGTTTTCATTTTCTTGGAGAGACCATGGTCCTTGAGAACACAGCATCTCTGTCCTTGAAGCATTTCAACCACCTGCCAGATTTGCTTCAGACCCTATCTAACTGGGTTGAAATGACTCTTTCTATGTAGTGCTTCCCACTTTGGGGGCTTTGGGATTGTAAGTGGATGTTGAAATACTGAAAGAAAGTGATCATTAAAAATGTCCCAAGACATATATAATGTTTTCAGGCATGATGGTTAACCTTGATATCTTGGCTCTTTTCCAAATTGAGTAATTGTATTCTGCCAAGCTCAAGGTCCCCATACATTTTTAATTGAGGAATTATCTTTCCTTCTTCTCTTAAAGCCTGCTCATGGGTTTATTCACATCAGCAAAGCAGACGGGCCATGGCGCCCCAAGGCATCCCCATCTGTGATTGGTGAGGCAGTCAGAATTCTGAGAAGATAGTCTTTTCTTGAGCAATTGTAATAGGGCTTTATTCTACACAATTCATTTGTCTAGTTATATCTGATGTTTATGATACCAACAAGAATCAAAACATTGAAAACAAAATAAGAGCATCTTTAACATGAAGAAAATGTTGACTACTTACAAATAAATCACACTAATACCAGAATGCCAGCTCTGTAATAGAGCAACACAGAAGAAATGTAAACCATAGTTTCCTCCCAAATGCTGTTTTATAGGTTACTTTTCACAGGTTAAATGGAATGATCCATTTGTGTGTGTCTGTCACAGTGTCAATAAGGCCTCTTACACAGAAAACTATAGTAGGCCTTGTAATAATATACTTCTTTACTTATACTAATATTTGTTCCAAGAGGTTGAATGACCTGTAGATTGGCTAGATTAGTTTTATACTTCTCTTCCTTCTTCTTTTGCTTCCCTTATCAATTCCTTCTTCATAATGACTAGCTTCATAGTAAAATTGTTAATCACACTTACAGTAGTTGGGCTGTTATATTCTAGCACTGAGCTTGAAATATTAAATGCCTCATCTTGTTTGATCCACACAGAAACCTTCTTCAATAATCACTATTATTCTGATGCTATAGATAGAAAAACTGAAGATTTGAAGGGTAGATAACTTCCCCAAAGTTACCCAGTTACTAGGTAACAGATCAAGATTTCAGAATACATCCGACTTCAGAACCTGTGCTCACGCTACTGTGCTTCTCGTTTCTCTTTTGTAGCTAGAGATAGTTAGATATGAGCAAGGTTAAATGAACAGACAACAAAAAAGCGCTCAAAAGATATACTGTCTGTCCACGCTGGACTGGAGATTTTAGTTATAATGCTTGGTTGTAACTACTACAGTGTTTTTTTTAAAAAGTTTCTCAAGTATCTCCAAAATTGTAAAATCTGGTCTGTTTATTTTTATATTTATAAAACACCAAGACTGTATGTGACTATTTTTATAAACTCTCAACACTCTTACCGTAGAAATTACTTTTATGATAATATTTGGCAATACTAATTGTGGTCAAGACTCTTAGTTGCAATCTCTGTCTACCTTGAAAGAAATAGTGTGGAAGTTTATGCAGAAGCTTACATTAAAAGAAATATCTAACCCAGTTCCCCATTTTTCAGGTGGAGGATTAAAGGGCAGCCACCGCTCAATGCATCTACTATTTTATTGGCTTTTGTAATAAGTTAATAAAATGGACATTTGCTTATCCAGTAAGACAGGTTCCTTAATTTAATTTCTTCATGTGATGGTAGAAGATGACTCAGAATGTAACTAAAGAAGTAACACTAGTGAGATAAGCTCAGCTTAAGTTTCCCAGAGAGACAATTGTCCAGTTTTGAACTTATATTAAGCCATGCCGCATAAATGCTAAAACAGGCAGATATCTAGATATGAGGAGAGAAATGGGATACAGGCCAAATGGCAGGAAACCACACGTCTTGTAAACAACACGGGTCCTTGGGCAGTCAAAGAAAAGCAGGAACCTCCAGACTGACAGGAAACCACACGTTTTGGGGTGATCAGGGTCCTGGAGGCAGACAAATAAAGGTGGGAAAAGGGGGGAATCTCCAGTGTCCAAGTGTAACCAGCTGTATAATGTGCTTGCATTACAAAAAATGACCCTTGCAGATCAAAAGTTCTCATTATGCACCGAGGCCATGACACTTCCCATCAAGGGTAAATAAGGACAGAAATTCCTTCTCCCCTCGGGAAGGTGGAGCTGGGATGAAAATCAAGGAATACGACCCCCAAACCACTCCCGCCCCAATGAATACTCTGCCCCTTCACTTCTATACCTCACATAACTTGCTTGCCAAGAAAACTCAGGGCAGCTCCTCACTTGAGTCTGCCCACTATCCCCTTGAGAGCATACTATCACTTGAATAAATCCTCACTTTTCTCTCTTGACCTCCCTGTCTCATCTCTGAATTCTTTCTGTGATGAGACAAGATACGACTCTCCAGTATCATAAACATATGGCTAGTGGAATGACTATAGCCTTTGAATGCAGAAGATCACAACAAATACCATTAAGGAACAGAGTCAAAATGACTCTGAAGAAAATCTTGCTTCCTAACCAGGACCTTTTCCATTAGATCGTACATGTATTCTCGGAAAGACTTGATGTGTTTTAAGGTGAGTTTCTCAATGTCACCAGTGATGTCTTTGACTACAGTTAGCAAGCTCACATCAGGTCTTCCTTACATGCTTCTGTGTTTCAGTCTCTGGGTGAATGACACACTCTAATTTCATTTCCCCGATAACAATGAAATTCTAAACCTATTATTGTCATTAACAGATGAGAAACCTGAAGTTTCTATGAGGTTAAATGACTTTCCCAAAGTCATTGGCACTCCTTCTGTCAAGTAGCCTTATCTCTCTCTAACCATAGCATAACATCAACAATTTGATGTTATTTTACTCAACAATGTGAAGAAGCAATGTTGGTGAAGCATTGCACATCTTAGGAATTATATAGCAACTATACATGCACATAAACACATTTAATCTTTCTAGCATATCAGTGAGGTTAACTATCGTTATTGTAACTTTATGGATACAGAAAATTAGATACAGAAAGATTAAACTGCCTGAAAAGACTACCTAACTTGTAAATGTCAGCAGAAGATTTGAACAAAGGATTGCCTATCTCCGAAACTTGTGTTCACTCTACTGACTTCTCAACGGAAATCACTTTATAAATGATCTTTAGTATCTTCACAAAATGTCATTTATTGTCTCCAAAGTGATCTCGGGGAGGCAAGGGGTGAGGTGGCTTGAAGAGGACCTCAGAGCTTGTCTTCTATGAAGAAATAATTCAGCAAACAGACAGATGTGAAGCAGATAAAGCATTTATTAGAAGCAAAGTATGTGTGGAATAACACACAGGCAGACTTGTAGTAAGTCGTGCACAATAAGGGTGGCTTAAATCACTTATATGGGGGCAGATTTCTGGGTTCTCTCTTGGCCAATCATTTTGCTTATGCCCATATTTTGTCTGACTCAGGGTCCTCCCCGGTGTGCACATGCATCCTTTACTCAAGATGGATTCTAATGCAAAGGTTTCTGGAAGGTTGGCATGCTCCCACTCCCTCCTTTGACTGCTGAGTACCTTCTCTGTGCATGTGTGGGTTGGGAAATCCCCTTGACCACAAGAATGAGAAAAATGTGTTTTTTACTCAGTCAGGGCTCTAGTTCTGCTGTTATCTTATCTCAAATTGTCAGCAGGAGACTGGTTGCAGCTGCTCAGCCTGGGGCCCATCTATCTCCTACCTCAAAAGGATAATGCCCCACAAAACATATTGCTAATACACAAAGGCAGAATTTCTCCAACAGTAAGGTGAAATTACTTTCTTACAAAAATGTTGCCATAGAAGATACTCTAAAGAAGGATGCTCAGAGCAACTGGGCTCTCTCAATTTTGCAGTTTCAAAGTAAGAATACAATTTAATTGTTCATCAAGTCAAGGATTCCAAGTAGAATAAGTTCCTAATATCTCACTTCAATATATTGGGTTTCGGGCTTCCCTGGTGGCGCAGTGTTTGAGAGTCCTCCTGCCGATGCAGGGGACACGGGTTCGTGCCCCGGTCTGGGAAGATCCCACATGCCGTGGAGCGGCTGAGCCTGTGAGCCATGGCCACTGAGCCTGCGCGCCTGGAGCCTGTGCTCCGCAACGGGAGAGGCCACAACAGTGAGAGGTCCGCGTACCGAAAAAAAAAAACAAAAAAACACAAAAAACCATATTGGGTTTCAAGCATCTCTCAACTTTTGAAGAATTGTCAGCTACTGCTCCAGGAAAAGGGAATGAGATGATTCCCCACCTACTTTTCCAACTTTAAGTAAGTAATGCTTGTTCTGCAAAACTCTACATATCTCCTAAGACTGAACCAGAACACACAGCATGGATGGAATTCTGTAAATGAAAGATTTGTCCTGACATAAATTCCTTCAGATCTGGAAAAGCACAGGGCAGGAAGACATCAACACACCACTTTACACCTTTTATTTTCCTTACTCGGAACACTGCCTTTGGCTGTGAGGGACTCCACGCATGTTTACTGAGAGGTATCTCTGAGTCAGACACTGGGATGTATGTTGGGAGATGAATGAAATGCAGCTCTGTCCTAAAGCCTTCTACACACTCATCTCGGGTGAGAAGCAATGCATATGCATATATGTGAGAGTTTTCCAAAGCTCTTCCTAGAGGATCAAAGTGTCTTCACAGCCTGGTCATCAAGGAAAAGGTTTAATTTCTCATCAGAAGAGTAGATCATTAAATATATGAAGGCTCAAGGGCCCCTACTCACAAATCTCTTATTCCTTGAAACTCATAATTCCCAGGGGTGACTCCTGGACATTTCTCTCTTAAATTGTAACTGCAAAAGGTAGTAGAAGACACTTTGTTTCAGAGTGTGAATCTGAATTTCAGCTCTGATACTAGAAAGTTGTGTAATTATAAACTGATTAAACTTTCTGAACCTCAGGGTTTTCCTCTGACTAATGTATATTACTTAATGCATATTACTTACTTCACAAGATCATTGTGAGTGTGTAAAGAAACAAAGTATGTAGTAATGTCTATGCAAAGGCAAAATTCACTAGTTGGTAGATGCTTTGTTAAAAACAAACAAACAAAAACAGCAACAAAACTTCTAAATGAGTGAGAAGCTAATCTGGAAACATTTCAGCTCCTTTCCAAGTCTGAGACCCTATGATTAAGGGAAGCAGAGTCTTTTCTGGAGATTTGTACTTGTTGGTGTCAAATCTAGATACATTCAATAAAAGGTAATTTTTACCCTTTCCTGTTTGACCCAGAATAAATGTCCTTGTTATATTTATTCATTTATCTTAGTTCAAAATATGAATTAATACAAACAGCTAATTATTTACTCAAACTATTGAAATATCTATTTTATTAAATATCTAACTATTTTAGCTATTGAAATATCTAAAAACAGTTTCAAATTGAGTAATTTATATTCTCCATCTTAGGAAATCTTACTTCACATGTGTTTAGGATAAGAGAAATTCTTCCCAACTCCTGAATTCCTGAATAAAACTTTATATTCATAAATAAAACCCATTCATTTTATTGGTATGGTGTTCACATTTTCCTAAGGATAAAGTTTTTTCCACATTGAAATAGAAAGCTAAATATAAATATTTTTAAGAGAGAAAAAAATGGCTTACATTCACACTAAAGAGGGAATGCTTGCTATCAAACCCTTCTGTCCTGAACAGGGCTTCTGGTGAAGGAGCCGGGGTAGGGAAGGGGGGCAGGGAGGAGGGCCCTCTGCACTGGGAGAAAGAAGATGAGCATCTGAGTACAAGAAAGCTGAAGATGGGATGGAAAACAGGTGGGGTGAAGGGGTTCTTAAAGGAAATTTAGCTAACAGAGTTTTCACCAAAGGCTAATTCTGCTCCTACAGAGCTTGAAAATGAGCATTTCATCTGCATCTAAGAAGCATAAAACAGAAATGGAAACTATTTCAACAGTGAAAAATACTTTAGAGGTCACCTGACCAGGAAGCTCCAAATTTAGTTGACAATGTGAACCACCAGGGGAATCTTTCCAGAATCCATGTTCCGGAGTTCCACCTTAGACCTTCCTAGACTAGGCACAAGAATATTTATGTATCAATTATTATCCTCAGTTCCAAGTGATCGAAACCAACTTAGTCTGAATGTATTAGAAGGGTAATGGGAACTCTTAGATTACCCAGGAAAGCTGGAGAACCAAGCTTGGGAAGCATGGAGCGATGTAGAGGGGAAAGGTAAACAGGACCACAGAGAATCCCCTCAGTTCTCCTGGCAGCCTGCCTGGGAGGCATTGCTCCTGACCCTCCAGGGATGCTATAGCCGCTGCTTCCCCACAACAGGGCAGACACCATGCTGCTGGCACTGAAGACCTGAATTCCCTCATCCTTACTTCTTTGTGACACTAACTCCAGATTCAAGATCCAGGTGGCTGCATCTGTTTGGTGGCTGAGACATGGTCATGTGTATCCAGGCCCTACCAGTTAGGGGAGCTTTGAAAAGTGAGTATAAGTCCTTCTCTGATGCTGTAGAAGGATTAGGCTCCTGTAACAGAATTATATAGTAGATTAAGATTGAAAACCAATCATAGCAACTAATCTAAATAAGAAGTCTGAATGTAGGATCCAGGGTTTGTTTATTTTTGTTTTGTTTTCCAGGCAGAATGGCAAGAGGCAAGAGGACAAAGAAGCTGAGAACCTAAAGGACAGGACTGTGTGTGAGAAGGTGACCTTGGAGCAGAGGCCTGCAGAAAGTGGGGGAGTATCTTGCACACCTGTGAGGGAAAGGTACTCCAGGCGATGGGAACAGCAGATGCAAAGGCTCTGATGCAAATGCATGCCTGGCACGTTCGAGGAACAGTGAGATGCGCTGTGTGTCTGGAGCAGAAGAAGCTAGTGAGAAGCCTAGGAGGTAAGATGGAAGGGCTGGCACATTTCACCTGGGTCTTGCAGGCCATTAGACTTTGTCTTTTCCAGGGAGTGAGATGGGAATCCATGGAACGTTTGAGAGAGAGGACAGACGTGTTCAAACCTGGTGCCCTGGTGTCTCTATTTTATAATTCCGTCCTCCACAACCTTTTACCTTGTCATCTCTAAGTCTAATGTGGCTGCTATGCTCCAGGCAACATCTTCCGTCACCAATACCATTTTTGAGGCAAGAAGACAAGATGGCAGGAGACTTTTTCCTCATAAAACTCCATTTCTTTCTGAGATGAAAATATTTCCCAGATCTCTCTTCCACCCTCAGTCTGAAGACTTATCTTACATGTCATTGTCCAGAGCTGACTTACATACCATACCCTAGGTCAATATGGTATATATATATATATATAATATATATATATATATAATATATATATATATATATATATATATATATATATAATATGTATATATATAATACTATAAGGACAAATATTCAATTCTTTTTTGGACTGACATAGTTTCCATGCCCTGATAACAACAGCTTCTATTTCTGGACCACCTTTTAGTATCATGCTGATTAATGTAAATGCATTATCTCTGGTTTTCATAACCACTCTACAATGTACCTGCCCACACGGAAAAACTGTGGAAGAACGATTCAACTGTCTTTTCCAAGACTAGAGTGGTTAAGCTAGGACTTGAACATACATCTGTCTTTAGGGCTGCAAGGTCTATTTCTACTATAGAACACCTGTAATTTTAAAAAGCATCTGCACAGATCATCATTCTTCCTGTCTCATAGGATACATTTTTTTTTTACTTTGAAAAATCTGATTTTATTTTCTAAATCAAAAAGAAGTGTATTCATGTTAAATTTAGAATGTTTAACTTTGCACTGATCTCTCAAAATACTTTCCAGATATTGTTAACAGTGCTCAGAATGGTGTCACAGTTAACATCCAATACCACATTTTAAAGAAAAAAGTTTAAATGTAGGCCCTATTTCTAAGAAACCTTCTCAAAGGTCAAGGCATTGACAATTCTAATTTTAAAAGAAAAGAATTTTAATCATTATTGGAAATTTAAGTGACAATGGTTTGAAGCACTATAAATCAGATCTCTTTTAAAACAGAAAAGAATTTTAATTTCTGAGGGAAGGGACTCATACCTGACAACTCCAATTAAACATAATACTTCCCTACCCCCACCATCAAATTACTAAATGCATTATTTCACTTAGGGATAGAAAACTATTTCCTGTCACATAAGATATAAATGAGCTTACACATTACATGAAAGAGCACCGTGTGTGTGTGTCTATGTGTGGCTGTGTGATTTGGCCACGGATGACATTACCCCTCAATTATGCTCAGTTCTGGGGTGCATGAATTTTGTGGATTCCTGAGTCCTCAGCCTGATGGAATGAAGGAGATTACGCAGAGATAGTAAACTAGACTTGAAAGCCCTCGGCTTTCGACATAATATCTAAAGTACTAATCACCATAATTTACAAAGATAACAAACAGTCTTGTCTTTTGTAATAATAGTATAAAGAAAGGAGTAGAGATGAGTAGGAAAAGAATTGTGACATGTATGCAAAAACAAACAAAAAAAAGAACTATCAAATTGCCTTTGAAAGGGAAAAAAAATAGACCACCCCTACAAAATGATACAAGAGGGTAGCTTCCTCAACTGTGCTTTCAGCATTATGTTTTCCACGCCCTGCTTTTCCAGCTCCATCTTCCTTGCCCCCATTAATTGATTTTGGGTTTATTTCCTTTTTTTCTTTCTTGGTCAAGATCAAAGAGTGGGGTTCTAACACATTGGTGTCACTTCCCTGTTTGGGTTTGAAGTTGTGTCATGCTTTGACTTTATCATTGTAACTCTGTGAGCCTGTCTGGTATCAAGGAGGAGTGTGTCTTGTGATCCAGAAAATTAACTGACTGGCTTTCATAGAATATCCACCATCTAAGCTTGATGCCCATAGAAGAAAGATAAGGTACAAAGTAATCAAAGAACAGTCAAAAAGAATTGCCTGAGGTGCTTATTTGAGTCCTACCAGAGAATCATTGACGCTGTAAATAATGAAGGGAAACTCTGACTTTTTACCAAAAGTTTCAGGTGATTCTAAATTCAGGAATATTTAGGTACCACTGTGATAGATCGCCATCCTTACAGAGCAAAACATATGATTTTTGTTTTGTGTTTTGAGGGCTAGATGACAAAAGAGAAGTATCACACCACAGAAACTAAGGGGTGAACTAATGAAAATCATTTTTCATTAGTTGTGATTAGATTTCCTCTTTGTGAATGAATTATTTATAAATGTTGGTCTCCATATTCTTCCTATTGATTTATAGGACTTTTAAATATATTTAATACTAAATCATTTTATTATGTACATTATTTTAATGTGCATTATATTATATTATACTATAAAACATAATTTGTTTTGATTATATACATCTTTTTTAGTCCGTGGCTTATCTTCAGATGTTTTATACTGTGGTTTGTATCAAAGAAGTTTTGAAATTAAAAATAAGTTCTTGAATCCTTTCTTTTCAGATGTATGCTTTTTCTGTCTTGCTTAAGTAATACTTCACTATGTCTGCAATATGGATATTTATTTTTTTTTACATTTTAGTCAAAGTTTAATACTAATTATTTCATATGAAGATACATAATTTACCTGAAGTTGATTGTTCATTATAGTATGGGACAGAAGCCTTAATTCATATTTTACATATTTATAACCAGCTTTCCAAACACCAATTATTGAATAGTTATTTCTGTCTACAACTATTTGATCTACATTGGTATCACAGTGATACATCAGCTCCCCATATATTGGTGAGTTTGATTCTCAGCTCTCTACTGTAATGCTAATATATTCTAAATTCTTCCCAGTCACTGCTGAGAACAACTTATTGTCTTAAGAAATACAGCTTCTGGAGAAGTCCTAATATCTCATTGACTAAGACTCTGCTCCTTCTCTTCCCTTCCCAAACTGTCTTGACAGTTCTTGGCCCTTTGAACATCCATGTGAATCCTAGGATCACAATATCAAGTTCTGTGATTAAATCTTGTTGAGATTTGAATTGAAATTACATTAAAAGATATTTGGAGAAATCCATTTCTAGATTCAATATCTTCTTATTTTGTGTACTCCCTATTTTTATAAAACCTACCTCTCGTACTTCCTGAAGAAATATACATGGAATGTAAATTTTAAAAGTCTTGTAGTCGCAAAATTCCTCCACAATTTACTGAAAGTTTTGTTTGGTATTGAGCTCACATTTGTTTCCTTCAAATAAATACTTGAAGCATTGTCCATTGTCTTCTGCCTGCCAGTGCTATTGAGAAAGTCATTTCCACCCTGATACACATGATGTTTAACAGCATTTTATTCTTTTTTCTATATGTTTTTACCATTTTTCCCTATTGCTAATTGTCTACAATTTTTCTATGATGAGCTTTCATGTGAGGTTTCATTTTTTTATGTTTAATTTTTTACTATAATGATGGAAATTCAGTGAACTCTTGCATTCCCAAAACTCATGTCCCTAAGGTCTGGATAGTTTGTTAATTTCTTCCCACCACATCTTCTATTCTCTCTGTCTCTGTCTCTCTCTCCCCTTCCTCTCTCTGTCTCTCACTTTCTCTCTCTGTCTCTCTGGAGTTGATGTTTTTAGGCTGTTGGACTTCCTAAACCAGTCCTCTAAATATCTTATGGTTATAAAAGGGAATTAGCAAGAATACTATCAAGGATGTCCTATAAACATACAAGAGATACAAATAGAATGAAAGAAAATCTATGATGTCTGTAGTGGTCTTCTTTATTGCTTTAGTATTTATGAGATATGTCTTTTGTTAAAAAAATAGACTTCATTTTTTGAGCAGTATTAGGTTCGCAGCGAAATTGGGCAGAAATTTACAGATGTCCTATAAATTTCCTACCCTCACACATACATAGTCTCCCCCGTTTTCAACATCCCCCATCAGAGTGGTACATTTGTTAAAATTGATGAACCTGCATTGACACGTCCTTATCACTCCAAATCCAGAGTTTACATTAGGGTTCAATTTTGATGTTATACATTCTATGGGCTTAACAAATTTATAGTGATATGTATCCACCATTATAAAGTATCGTATAGAGTAGTTTCACTGCCCGAAAATCCTCTGTGCTCTGCCGATTCACCCCTTCCCCCTCTTACCCTTTGCAACCACCTATCTTTTTACTGTCTTCATAGTATTGCCTTTTCCAGAATGTCATATGAAGCCTTCTCAGGTTGGTTTCTTTTACTTAGTAATATGCATTTAATTTCCTCTATGTATTTTCATTGTATGATAGATCAATTATTTTGGGTGCTGAATAATATTTCACTGTTTGTACCACAGTTTGTTTATTATTCACCTACTAAAGGGCATCTTAGTTACTTCCAATTATTGGCAATTATGAATAAAGCTGCTCTAAACATCTGTGTGTAGGTTTTTATGTGGACATAAGTTTTTAACTCCTTTGGGTAAATACCAAGGAGTGCTATTGCTGGATATTATAGTAAAAGTGTGTTTCGTTTTGTAAGAAACTACTGAACTGTCTTCAAAGGTGATATAACATTTTGCATTCTTACCAGCAATGAATGAGAATTCCTATTTTAACACATTTATGCCAACATTTGGCAAAGTAAGTGCTCTGAATTTTAGCCATTCTAATAGGTGTGTATTGGTATCACAATGTTGTTTTAATCTGCATTTCCCTAATGATATCCGATGTGGACCAAATTTTTATATGCTTATTTGCTATCTCTATATCTTTGATGTAGTATCCATTCAGGTCTTTGGCCCATTTTTTAATAAGGTTGTTTGTTTTCTTTTATTATTATTATTTTTTAAATCAGAACATCATTCTTATTGGCTTTGCTTCTTATGAGATGAGGAATATATAATTGAAAATCTATCTTGAGCTTGTAATCCTTGCCCAATAACTCATCCATAACATTAAATATTAATCTATAATGGAGTAACACCTATAGAAAAATAGGGACAATTGTAAATGCTTCCCTGTCCACCATCTTTGCTAGGGATTTGACAGTTTTCTTAAGGTAAAATTGCCCACAGGTCATATATTTGCACATAGACTTTCTTTTGTTCTATATATTCGTATCTCGTGTGTTTGTAAGACATTTCTTTATAAGACACTCTTGATATTATTCTCACTAGTGCCTTTTAAAGTCATGATAGATTTCCCTATTATTTTAAAAACTAACTAACTTGGAATCCTCAAAAATGAAATGTTACTCATGATTCCATAAATTCTGAGGTAGCTTGAAAATGTCAAGATGTGTTTATCATGACTGAAAAGACTGACATTAAAAGCCACAATTTCCACTCTCCCCTTGATTGAGGAACTGAGTTTCTGGAGCTTTATAAACCTAGGACAAAGTGTACTTATTTAAAATAATCTTGAGTCATTATATCCATAATATATCTTGACTTCTAGAGGAAAATTTCTCAAGTTTCTATGAATGGGCTGTTAACAGCATTTTTTAGGTTACCTTGAGACTCTATGGAAACCATGCCCTGCATATAGAACAAATGCTAAGAAAAGATTAACTAAAGCTATAAGTAAACTAATATTCTTTTTCCTGCCAACTTTCCCAATGAATCATAAAGAGCGTGACTCTGGACCCATGTAGATTTGTGTCTGATAGGCGTGACAAATATTGGTTTGAAACATAACATTTGTCAGGCATTTAGCTGCTGTCAAATTTTGGTAGAATGTTTAATAAATTAATAAATCTATTTTTACTTAGGAGTAAATTATGCCCATTTTTGAATATTTAAGTCCAGTTAGAAGTCAGACTATCATTATTTTAAATGATAAATAATTGACATAAGACATTATATTAGTTTTAGGGGTACAACATAATGATTTCATATATGTATGTATTGCAAAATGCTCACAACAATAGGACTAGTTAACATACGTAACCACACAGTTATATTTTTTCCTTGTAATGAGAATATTTAAGGTCAACTCTTTTGAAAATATTTAAATATAAAATACAGTATTGTTATTATTTTTGTATATTGCATCTCCATGACTTATTTATTTTATAACTTCCAGTTTGTACTTTTAACCCCCTTTACCCATTTTGCCCACTCCCTCACACTTTGACAACTACTAATCTGTTAATCTACTCTCTATATCTACAAGCTTCCTTTTTTTCTTTTTTTAAGTTCCACATATACATGACACCATATGGTATTTATTTCTCTCTGTCTGATTTGACTAACTTCACTTACCATAATGTCCTTATGATCCATCTATGCTACTAAAAATGGCAAGATTTCATTATTTTTTATGGCTGAATAATATTCCATTGCATATATGCATCACATTTTCTTTATTCATCCATCCATTGATGGGCACTTAGGTTGTATCCATATCTTGACTATTGTAAACAATGCTTCCATTAATGTGAGGGTACATATACCCTTTCAGCTTAGTGTGTTTTCATTTTATTTGTATAAATACCTAAAAGTAGAATTACTGGATCATATGGTACTTCTATTTTTTTTTAATTTTTGAGAAACATTCATACTGTTTTACATGGATGGCAGCATCAATTTACATTCCCACAAATACTGCATGAGGTTTTCCTATTCTCCACACCTTTGTTAATACTTGTTATTTCTTGTCTTTTTGATAACAGCCATTCTAACAGGTGTGAAGTGATATCTCAGGTTTTGATTTGCATTTCCCTGATGATAAGTGATGTTGAGCACCTTTTCATATACCTGTTGGACATCTGTATGTATTCTTTGGAAACATGTCTATTTGAATCCTCTGCCCATTATTTAATTGGATTTTTTAAAATTAGGTTTTATGAGTTCTTTATATTTTGGGGTATTAACCCCTTTTCAGATATATGATTTGCAAATATTTTCTCCCATTTGGTAGGTTGTCTTTTTATTTTGTTGGTGGTTACCTTTGCTGTGCAGAAGTTCTTTAGTTTGATGTAATCCCACTTGCTTATTCTTGCTTTTATTGCCTTTGATTTTGGTGTCAAATCCAAAAAAATCTTTGCCAAGACTGATTCCAAAGAGCTTACTGCCTGTGTTTTCTTCTTGGGTATTTTGGTTTTCAGGTCTTATGTCTTTAATTCATTTTGAGTTAGTTTTGTGTATGGTGTTAGTGGTCAAGATTTATTCTTTTGCATGTGGCAGTCCAGGTTTCCCAACATAATTTATTGAGGAGACCATCCTTTTCCTTTGTCATAAATTAACTGATCATATACTCTTAGGTTTATTTCTGGACTCTCTATTATGGTACATTGATCTGTGTGTATGTTTCATGCCAATACAATACTGTTTTGATTGCTAATGCTTTGTAATATAATTTGAAATCAGAAAGTTTGATGCCTCCAACTTTGTTCTTTCTCAAGATTGCTTGAGATATTTGCAGTCTTTTGTGATTCCATACAAATTTTTAAATTGTTTGCTCTATTCCTGTTTAAAACGCCATTAGAATTTTAACAGAGATTGCAGTTAATCTGTAGATTTCTTTGGGTAGTATGGGCTTTTTAATGCTCATAATTTTCCAATCAATGAACATGGAATATCTTTCCATTTGTTGATGCCTTTTTCAATTTTTTTCATCAACATCTTACAGCTTTTATTGTATAAGTCTTTCAACTTCTTGGTTAAATTTATTCTTAAGCATTTTATTCTTTTTAATGCAATTGTAAATGGGACTGTTTTCTTAATTTATCTTCCTAATAGTTTGTTATTAGTGTATAGAAATGTAGCAGAATTCTGTATACTAATTTTGTATTCTGCAACTGTACTGAATTCATTTATTGTTTCTAACAGTTTTTTTTTTGGTGGATTCTTTAGGGTTTTCTATAAATAATATTATGACAACTGCATATAGTAACAGTTTTAATTCTTACTTTCCAATTTGGATGCCTTTTATTTATTTTTATTGTCTAATTGTTCTGGCTAGGATTTCTAATACTATTTTGAATAAAAGTGGTGAAAGTGGGCACCCTTCTTTTGTCCCTCATCTTAGAGGAAAAGTTTCAGCGTTTTACCATTGAGTTTGGTGTTATCTTGCCTTGTCATACATGGCCTTTATTATGTTGAGGTACTTCTCTCTATACTCATTTTGTTGAGGTTTTTTTTTTTATCATAAATGGATGTTAAATTGTGTAATTTTTTTTTTATCTATTGAGATGATTATATAGTTTTTATCTTTCATTTTGGTATTGTGATGTATCTCATCGATTGACTTGTGGATGTTGAATTATCCTTGCATCCTTGGAATAAATCTCACTTGATTATGATATATAATTATTTTAATGTATTGTTGAATTCAATTTGCTAATAAATTGTTTTCTTATTGTTGAGATTTATATGTTCTTTGTATATTTTTGAAAATGATCCTTTATTGGATATGTCTTTTGCAAATATTTTCTCCCTGTCTGTGGCTTGTCTTTTCACTTTCTTGACAGTATCTTTTGCAGGGTAGAAAATTTTAATTTTAATGAAACCCAACTTATCTAGATTTCTTTCATGTATTGCATCTTTGGTGTCATATCTAAAAACTCATCACCAAAATCAAGGTCATCTAGGTTTTCTTCTCTGTTATCTTCTAGTAGATTTTTAGTTTTACGTTAGGTCTGTGATTCATTTTCAGTTAATTTTTTTAAAGTGTGTAAAGTCTGTGTTTAGGTTCCTTTTTAATTTGTTTTGCATATAATATCCAGTTGTTCCAGTACCATTTCTTGAAGAAAAACTATAGTTTCTTCATTGTATTACCATTTCCTCTTTGTCAGTGATAATTGACTACATTTTTATGGGTCTGTATTCTGTCCCATTGAGTAGTTTCTGTTTGTTTGTTATGTTTTTGTTTTGGTCAGACCCACACTGTCTTGATACTGAGCTTTAGAGGAAGTTTTAATGTTGGGTAGAGTTAGTCCTCCAACTTTGTTATTCTTTTCAGTATTGCATTGGTTATTTTGGGCTTTTGCTCTCCATATGACATTTAACATTAGTTTTTCAATATCCACAAGATAACTTTTGATTGAGATCATGTAGTATTTATAGACCAAGTTAGGAAGAACTGGCATCCTGACAATATCTGGTATTTCTATACATGAACATGGAACATTATTTCATTTACTTACTTCTTTAATATACTTCCTTTGAGTTTTATAGTTTTCCTCATATAAATATTGCATATAACTTGGTATATTTATACCTTAACATTTCATGTCTTGGGTGCTAATGTAAATGGTGTTGCAGTGTTTTTTATTTAAATTTCCACTTGTTCATGAAGATTCACTGATTTCATATATAGTGTTGAATAGAGAAGACAGTGTGCTCTCCCATAAAGATGAGCTAAGAAAAAGACATCATCACTTGACAAAGTCAGGAGGAAGATATCTGAATGTATAACTAACATTATTGACAATAACTACCTTATGCCTTTGGGTAAGTTCTTAATACATTGAGGTCTTTAATCAAATGGATGTGCTAGTCTATAACATCAGAACTTTTTCTCTTTTTCTGTCCTGTTATGGTTATATGGTTCTATAAATAACTATGAGGAATTGACTGTGTCTTTAAAGAAACATATTAGTTTTTTCAACAAAAGCACTATTACCAGCAGCCACTGCACCATGATAATCTACACCAAACCTATGTGAACTAACTATTACATTTTGTTCTGTGCTTGGAAGCTACCAGAGTAGATGAGGTGATCAGTAAATATTTCCCCAGTGATGATGGCTTCATGTTCAACTTCCTAGTGAATATCTGTATTCATTCACTTCTCCCACCAACCTCTATCTCTCCCCAGCCCAAAGCAACTGACTTTAATTTATACATATGGAACTTAGATCCAGGTGAATATCAAAAGATGAGTAAACTTGCCTGTTTCATTTAATAAATAGAACTGCACTATCTTGTTATATAACTTTAATAATGGCTTTGTTTTACAAACACAAAATCATACTGGTTATACAGAAGAAATAAGAAAATATAATGGATTTCTTAATAAATATGCTGTTAAGTATGCTTGTCCTTGTAACATCCTCAAAAAATGTCGTGATTTTTTCTCCCTTTTTGCTGTCCTTTATCAAGTACATATTTAAATTCATCACGGAAAACAAGGAGAAAATTGGTAGTTTTTTTGTGATCAAACACATTTTCTAATTAATTTTGGCATCTCAATTCATGAAAATAAATATTATTAATTTAACTTCTTATGCCCTCTTAGGGGCATCTTTATAAAGAAATGTGTCATTTGGGAAAGTACATTTTTAGATCAAAAGGTACAACTCACCTTCAAAAGTCTTTCAGTTAAGGACTGCTATTAAATCATTTATATCATTATATTTATCTTTCCTCTTTCTTCATATTATCTTTGCTAATTCAGATGGTAAACAGTGTGTGTGTGTGT
>NW_020173109.1:1905217-1940911 GCF_003031525.2 Neophocaena asiaeorientalis asiaeorientalis | reverse complement strand
ATTTAAAGAGCATTTCTATAGCAATAATGTAATTGGTCTTTAATTTTCTTTCTTTTATTTAAGTGAAGAATTACAGTTGAGAAGTAGCCCTCAGCAAACACATTCAACTTCAATTATTCCACAATTATGATCAGAAGAGATTTAGATAATGCCAAGTGCATGTACACTTAGCTGTAATTTGTGGGTTTTTCTAGAGATTTTCTTAGACCCTTGTCTTTACAGTTTCCTTTAAGAGGTCTTTGTGAAATCAAGTGTTGAGATCTCTTCACTATTCTCATGAAGTGCAGTGCTTGGGTGCAAAAGAGACGAGAGAATATAAATTGCTTTCTAAGATGAAGCACGAGGGAGAAGACATATTGGAAGGACCTAAGCAGAACTGTTCTGCTGAGAACATCCATAGTTACACAGATAAGATTTTTTTTCTGGACTTCCTTTGCTTCCAGTGACAACTAGTATTAACCTCAGAAGAAATTAAGTGTTCATAAAGGACTGTGTAAAAGGGGTACTGAATGTCCCTTTCTTTAAACTCTCTCTTATAATATTGAGCTTCACATGGACAGGATTTCTTTTTTCTCACTCATTTTGTATTTTTAATGTCCAACACAGGACCTGCCATAAAGTAGATTTGAGTAAATGTTGATTAAATTTAATTGAATTGACTTCTTTAATCAGGTCCAAGAAGGATCTGTGAATGTCTGATATCTTAAAGAATAAAACTCAAGGATGCCACAGGTCAAGCTTTAGAGAAAGCTTGTCTGTATTCCTTAAGGCTCTTGGGACTACTTTATTTCTTGGGCTGACTATCCAAGAAATGTTATTTCTTGGGTAGTCAGCCAACCAAACTTGGAAAATGAGGTATCCTTGCAGAGGAAAAGAATTAGGCTTTGTAGTTGAATCCAAATTCTGTATTTTACTGGTTTTGTAACTCTGGATAAATCACTTAAGTCTAGGGACCTCATCTTCTTAATCTTTAAAACAATTGAAATGGTGATCAATACAGAGGGTTATTATGAGTAACATACAAATAAAGTGATTTATGAAAAAATATCCTGTTAGTGAGAAGCCATCTAAATATTCCTCCCCCCAAAATATTCCCCTGGTATTTATTGCCATGTATAATTCCTTCATAGTAAGTAATTTGGTTCTAGCTAAGAGAGTATGCATAGAAGTATCCCTTTGTGATTAGGTTACAAAAAAAATGTCTACTAACTGACGCTCATTCTATTGCTTGCTTTGATAAAGTAGACTGTCATGTTGGAGAGATCCATGTTAGAAGGAAGTAAAGGTGGCTTTCAGTCAATATGAGGTATCCTTGCAGAGGAAAAGAATTAGGCTTTGTAGTTGAATCCAAATTCTGTATTTTACTGGTTTTGTAACTCTGGATAAATCACTTAAGTCTAGGGACCTCATCTTCTTAATCTTTAAAACAATTGAAATGGTGATCAATACAGAGGGTTATTATGAGTAACATACAAATAAAGTGATTTATGAAAAAATATCCTGTTAGTGAGAATTCCTCCCCACAAAATATTCCCCTGGTATTTATTGCCATGTATAATTCCTTCATATTAAGTAATTTGGTTCTAGCTAAGAGAGTATGCATAGAAGTATCCCTTTGTGATTAGGTTACAAAAAAAATGTCTACTAACTGACGCTCATTCTATTGCTTGCTTTGATAAAGTAGACTGTCATGTTGGAGAGATCCATGTTAGAAGGAAGTAAAGGTGGCTTTCAGTCAACAGCCAGCAAGCAACTAAGATCTCCAGTTCAATTGCAAGAAACTGAATCTTGCGAACAACCACATATATGGCTTGGAAGCAGATCCTTCCCCATTTGAGCTTGGTGCTGAGATCATGGGTCTGTCTGATACCATGACTGCAGCCTGTCAGAGACTTGAAGTCGAGGATCCAGCTAAGACACACCCAGATAAGTGATCCCAGGAACAACTGTGAGATAATAAATGTCTGCTGTTTTAAGCCACTAAGTTTTGGGATATTTTAAGCCGTGATAGGTAATTCATAAAAATCACTAAATAATCGGCAAATCCATTGTTACAGGTGCTCAGGACAAAAACCTTAGTCTTTCTGTACTCCCTGCTTTCTATCATACCCCACCTCTGATTTCTCAGTAATCCTTTTGACTCCTCCTTCAAAATATATCCAGAACCTACCACTTCTCTGCTACTCTTCTGAAACAAGTCACCATAATCTCTCTATCGGATTATTACCGTAGTCTCCTAAAATCACCCACTCACTTGATTACCCCTGGGCTTCCTGCTTCTGTCACTTCCCCTATGTGATCTATTTCCTCCATAATAGAGACTCTATTTTAAAACACATGTAAAACTATGCTACTTCTCTGGATGAAATCTACTAACAGTTTCCCCCAAATACTCATAAAAACCAAAGTCCTTCTGATGGCTTCTGTGTCTCTAATCTAGCCCCTGAAACATCTGTGCCTTCATGTCTGGCCCACTCTGCCTATATCCAGCATCAATTCTTTCAAGGTTTCACTAGGAAAAGCCGGCTTCTACTGGGTGTGCTTTGCCTCAGAGCATTTGAGTTTGCTGTTTCACTGAATATAATGACCTTCCCCCAGGTAATATTTCTCAGGCTCATTCGCTCACCTCTTTCAGGTCTTTGCCACACTTCCCTTTCTCAGCATGACTGGTCCAAATTACTCTATTTAAAATCCCACACATCATCATTCTCTCCCCTAATTTCCCTGCTGTATTTTTCTCAGGGTAAAACCATCATCACTCTATGACATATTAAATACTTCACTTATTTTTCCTCCCTTAACAACATAAATGCCATGAGGGCAGCCATTTTCTTTTTTTTAATTATTATTTTCTGTACCTTCAGTGCCTATAGAGCATACATTTAATAAATGATTGATTGGCTAAAGAAATGAGAAATAGTAGGAGAATAAAGCAGTGAGTTACAAACGAGACAGTGAAGTGTCTTCTTGAACTTTCTAGAAGTGAGTTCAGAGACTTATAAGTGGAGCTGTCTCTCAAGATCTCTATGCTGCTAAACATGCAGGTATGAAGCCCAGGAAAAGAGAGTAGTGTTTCTTCCTTTTTATTTTAAAAGAGAGCAATAAATGATATAACACCTATAAAACACTTGGAATAATGTCTGGCATAGAGAGATTGCACAAATAATGTTAGCTGCTATCATTACATTATCAACCTTATTATGTTTTCTTCATCTCTCTGTACCTTTTGGCCTTGATAAGAAACAAGACCTAGATGAATCTAGAAATAAGAGAGAAAGGAGAGGGTTGGACAAAATATCAGGGTCTCAATTCTTGTATTATTGCTCTTTGTGAAGAAATTTGGTAGAACAAAAAGTTGTTTTGCATGGAAAAAGTAAAGTTTTAACATCTAATTCATAAGTAAAGCTCAACTAAGAGCATTTGCTTATAAAGGCTATTTGGTGGCTTGTGAAAGTCGGTGATTATTAATAACATACTCCCACCACAAACAACAACAACAACATTGAATCCAAAAAACAAAAGAAAAAGGAGACCAAAGCAAACCAAACATACACAAACATGAAAATATTGTTAAAAATAAAAGTAGGAAATTTGAACTCAAGAGTGGGGTGGGGTAAATCATAAGAAAAATGGATTGTAGATTTTCTTTAAAAATCAGAACCATGATTTTTATATTTTGGATGAAAACAATCATTTCTCAATTCTAAGTTAACAAACATTTGTAAACATGGTTGGGAAATACTAAAAAGTGAGTATGAAGAAGGAAAAATCTTTTAAAAATCTTTCTGTTGCTATTACCAATTTAGATATGTTCTCTTTATACACTTAACTAATCATTTTGCATAAACAACTGACACTCCTTACTTTCATTTCATATAGGCACTTGTTTTCATTGCATGGTGTTGTCCTTATCTAAATCTTTTCCAATGGTTTATAACAAACCTTTGAGTGGGTATGCCATCATTTTGATTTGTTGCTACCTTTTTATAAGATATTTAAGTTTTTCCCCAAGATGTCAATGTGCACATTATAAAATTAATATTTTCTACTAAATATTTGGCAGAGTGAAATAGAACTGTGTAGGAAAGAGAAATTCAAAGTTTAATAAGATTATCCCTTAAAAGTCAATTATGGGATTTTCATGAGATGCAGACACTGAGCAGTTCTACATTGATTTTCATTAGTGAAGGGTGGACCTGTTCACCTCCAGTCCCCTCAGGAGTCACCATAAACTCTTTACAGAGTATAATATACCATAATCATTTCATATTCATTCTCCTACCAGCCAAAACTTTGACAAACAACATGAAGTCACTCTTCAGCATGGGACATTGATAAGAATGTCAATAGACATTCTGACAGGTGTAAGTTGGTTTCTCATTGTGGTTTTGATTTCCCTGATGATTACTGATGTTGAGAATAGTTTAATGTGTCTGTTGGACACCTGTGTGTCTTTTTCGGAAAAATGTCTATTAAGATCCTCTGCCCATTTTTTAATAGAGTTGTTTGTTTTTTTGATATTGCATTATATGAGTTCTTTGCATGTTTTTGATATTAACCTTTTATTGGATATATTGTTTGAAATTTCTTCTCCCATTCAGTAGACTACTTTATTATTTTGTTGATACTTTCCCTCACTGTGCAAAAGCTTTTTACTCTGATGTTTGACTAAACAAAGTATCTTTATTTCTTTCTGCTTTTGTTTCACTTCCCTGAAGAAACAGATCCCCAAAAAATTATTGTTAAGACCAATGTCAAGAGTGTGCTGCCTATGTTTCTTCTAGGAATTTTATGGTTTCAGGTCTTACATTTAAGTTTTTAATCCATTTTGATTTATTTTTATATATGGTGTGAAAAAGTAGTCCAGTTTCATTCTTTTTCATGTAGCTGTCCAGTTTTCTCAACACCATTTGTTGAAGAGGTTGTTGAAGAGGTTGCCCGTTCCCCATTGTATATTCTTGACTCCTTTATTACAATAGATTAACGGACCATATAAGCATGGGTTTACTTCTTGGCTCCCTATTCTGTTCCATTGATCTATGTGTCTGTTTTTGGATCAGTACCATATTGTTTTAGTTACTGTAGCTTTGTAGTATACTTTGAACTCAGGAAGAATGATATCTTCAGCTTTGTACTTCTTTATCAAGATTTTTTGGGCCATTCAGGGTCTTTTGGGTTTCCATACAAATTTTAGAATTACTTGTTCCAGTTCTGTGAAAAATGCCTTTGGTATTACCATAGGGATTGTTTTAAATCTGTAGATTGCCTTCAGTAGTATGGGCATTTTCACAACATTAATTCTTCAGTAGTATGGTCATTTTCACAACATTAATTCTTCCAGTCCATGAGACAGTATATATTTTCATGTGTATCCTTCAGCTTCGATTTTTTTAGTCAATGTATTAGAGCTTTCAAAATACAAGTCTTTTATCTCTTCAGTTAGATTTATTCCTAGGTATTTCATTATTTTTGATGCAACTGTAAATGGTTTTCTTAATTTCTCTTTCTGATATTTCATTGTCAATGTAGAGAAATACAACAGACTTCTATGTAGTAACTTTGTATCCTACAGCTTTACTTAATTCATTGATCAGTTCTAAATAGTTTTTTGGTGGTATATTTAGGATTTTCTATATATAATATCATGTCATCTGCAAACACTGACAATTTTAATTCTTCCTTTCCAAATTGGATTCCTTTTATTTATTTATTTGTCTGATTGTTGTGCCTTCTGTGTTGAATGGAAGGGGGCCAGAGTGAGCATACTTGCCTTATCATAGTCTAAGGGGAAAAGTTTTCATCTTTTTGCCATTGAGTATGATGTTAGCTGTGAGTTTGTTATATATGGCCTTTATTACATTGAAATATGTTCCCTTTATACTCTCTTTGTTGAGAGTTTTTATTATAAATGGATGTTGAATTTTTTCAAAGGTTTTTTCTGCATCTATTGAGATGACTTTATGATTTTTATTCTTCTATTTGTTAATGTGGTATGCCACCCTGATTGATTTGCAGACACTGAACCACCTTTGCATATCTGGGATAGATCCTACTTGACCATCATATATCCTTAGAAAGCATTGCTGAATTTGGTTTACTAATATTTTGTTGAGAGTTTTTGCATCTATGTTCATTAGTAGTATCAGCTTGTAATTTTATTTTTCCTTGATGTCTTTGTCTAGTTTTGGTATCAGGGTGATGCTGGCCTCAAAGAATAAGTTCAAAAGTATTCTTTTCTCTTCAATTTTTAAGAAGAGTTGGAGAAAGATAGATGTTGACTTTTCTTCAAATATTTGGCAGAATTCACCTGTGAAACCATCTGGTCCTGGACTTTTGTTTCTTGGGAATTTTTCTTCTAATGTCATTTAAGGCCAATATTTCCTTATTGATTTTTTCTGTCTGGATGATCTCTCCATGGATGTAAATGGCATGTTAGAGTCCCCTACTATTGTGTTACTATCAATTTCTTTTTTAATGTTTATTAATATTTCCTTTACATATTTAGTTGCTCCTATGTTGAGTGCATATATATTTACAATTGTTATAAATTCTTCTTACACTGATCTCTTAATCATCAAGTAATGTCCTTCTTTGTCCCTTGTTACAGTCTTTGTTTTTATGTATGGTTTCTAATATGCTTATTGCTACTCCAGCTTTTTTTTTTGTTTCCATTTGAATGGAATACCTTTCTCCATCCCCTCACTTTCAGTCTGTGGGTGTCTTTATATCTGAAGTGAGTCTCTTGTGGGTAGTATATATAAGGGTCTTTTTTTGTTTTTGTTGTTTGTTTTATTCATTCAGGAGCTCTATGTCTTTTAAATGGAGTATTTAGTACATTTACATTTAAATAAATTATTGATAGATGTGTATTTATTGCCATTTGGCCAATTGTCTTCTGATTGTTTTTGTAGTTCTTTTTCCTCTTTTTCTTCTTCTTTCTCTCCCTTCCCATGTGATTTGATGACCATCTTAATGTTATGTTTGTATTCCATTCTCTTTTTTGGTGTGCGTATTTATTATAGTTTTTTGACTTGTGGTTACCATGCTGGTTATATATAGTAACCTATATGCAAATGTGATTATTTTTAGTTGATGTGTTCTTATGTTTGAAAACATTCTTACAGCCCTGCAATTTTAACCCTCTTACTCCACATTTCATGTTTTTGGCATGATATTTTATATTTTTTGTGTTTGTCCCTAACTACTTATTGCAGATGTGGATGATTTTGTCTTTTTTGTCTTTTAAGCTTCTGAATAGCTTTATAAGTGGTTGGTCTAACTTTATTCATATTTGTCTTTGCCAATGAGAGTTTTCTTTTTGAATTTTCATATTTCTAACTGTGACCTGCAATAGAGTTGAATTCTTAGCTTTAGCTTGTCTATAAAACACTTTTATCTCTCCTTAAGTTCTGAATGATAACCTTGCCTGGGTAAAGTATACTTTGTTGAATGTTTGTTTTTTTCTTTCATCACTTTGAATATATCTTGCCGCTCTGACATGCAATATTTCTGCAGAAAAGTCAGTTCATATTCTTATGGAAGTTTTGTGTATGTGTGTGTGTGTGTGTGTGTTTAACATAACCAGTTGTTTTTCTTTTGTTACACTTATGATTTTCTTTTGATCTTTATTTTTTTTGTCACTTTAATTATGATGTGATTGGTGTGGATCTCTTTGGTTTAATCTTGTTTGGGACTCTCTGTGCTTCCTGGACCTGGATGTCAGTTTCCTTCCCAAGATTAGGGAAGTTTTCAGCTGCTATTTCTTCAGATAACTTCTGTTCCCTTTTCTCTCTCTCTTCTCCTTCTGGAACCACTATAATGCAAATGTTCGTATACTATATGTTGTCCTAAAGGTCTCTTAATATATACTCATCTTTAATTTTCTTTTTTATGTTCATCTTGGTGATTCCTATTTCTCTGTATCATCGAATCTACTTTTGGTTCCTACTAGTGTATTTTTCTTTATTTCAGTAATTGTATTTTTTTAGCTCTGTTTGGTTCTGCTTTATATTTTCTAATTCTGTTGAAATTCTTACAGTATTCATCCATTCTTCCCCCAAGTTTGGTGAAAGTCTTTATAATCATACCTTGAACTCTTTATTGTGTAGATTACTTATCTCCACTTCATCTAGTTCTTTTTCTAAGGTTATGTCTGGTTTTTGTTTGGAATGTATTCCTCTTCCTCCTTATTTTGCCCAATTCTCTGTGTTTATTTCTATGTGTTAGGTAGGTCAGTTACATTTCCTAATCTTGGAGAAGTGACCTTATGTAGGAGGTGTTCTATGTGGCCTAGCAGTATGGTCCTCTCCAGTCACCAGAGATATGTGCTCTAGGGTTGCCCACTCTGTGTGCCTTCTCTTCTGGTGAGGCTGACCACTGTGGGCATGTTGGTAGGTGGGACTAGCCCCTGGCCAAGTTGTCTGTGAGGCTGTGCCTCATGTGGTGGCTTCAGGCCAGCTGGATCACAAAGTTGGCTTCCTGCATGGCTGTCTGTGTGCTCCTCAAGGTGGGGAGTCTCGGGGCTGGTGCTGTCTTGCTGGAGGGTGGGGCTGATTCTCAGTACGGCTATGTTGTACAACCCAGGGAACATTGGGGCTGGTCTTGGCCCACTGAAGGGAGGGACCAGACCCTTCCTCCACTGTCTGCATGGCCATGGGATATTTGGTGTTGGTACCAAACTCTTGGTGGACAGGGCTGGTTCCCTGTTGCTAATGGGCTAGAGGGAGGATTACATAATGGCACTTGCCACCATCAGTGTTACTGCAGTAGAACAAGTTCCCAAACATGGCAGCCACCAACATCTATGTCCCTGGGGGAGTCCCAGTTGTCTCCTTCCTCTTCAGGAGGCTCTTCAAGATACACAAGTGGGCCTGACCTAGGCTACTTTCACTACTGCCTCTGTGCTGTGACTCAGAGCATGTGAGATTTTTGCAGGTATCCTTTAAGCATGAAGTCTCTGTTTCCTATAGCTCTCCAGCTCTCCTGAACAAAAGCTCCATTGGTTCAACATCAGACATCCTGGGGCTCATTTTCCCAGGGTAGGACCCATGAGCTGGAGAGCTTCATGTTGGGCTGTTTCTTCACTCCTTGGGGAAAACCCCTATGATTGTGATATTCTTCCTGTTTGGGGTTTGCTGACTCAGGAGTGTAGGTCCTGACAATACCATATCTCCGCCCCTCTTACCTGTCTCCTTGTGATGTCTTTAGTTGTGGAAATTCTTTTCATCTAGTCTTCAGGTTATTCTCAAAGGTAGTTGCTCTGTAAGTAGTTGTAAGTTTGATATGTCTTTGGGAGGATTTGATTTCAGGGTCTTTCTATGCTACCATCTTGGCTATCTCCTAAAAATTCTTGATAAGTAACTGGAATAACCCTATGCTTACAAAAATGTTATTAATTTAATAATTAAAAATAATTAATTATGTTTAGATGTCAGAAAACCATGTATCCAGGAATTGGTTCTGCCATTGGCTTGCCAAGTCATTTTATGCCTGTCAATTTATAACTTAGGGCCTCAGTTTCCTCAGTTATAAAAGTTAGGCATTGGTACAGATTGAAATACCTCCAACCAGCCAAACAATACTTATATTTCTACAATGGACAGAGGACAGCATATGACTTTATATTTTCTATAAAGGATGTTTCTTTTTTTTTTTTTTTTCTGGTACGCGGGCCTCTCACTGTTGTGGCCTCGTTGCGGAGCATAGGCTCTGGACGCGCAGGCTCAGTGGCCATGGCTCACGAGCCTAGCCGCTCCATGGCATGTGGGATCTTCCTGGACTGGGGCATGAACCTGTGTCCCATGCTTTGGCAGGTGGACTCTCAACCACTGCACCACCAGGGAAGCCCTAAAACTGGTATGTTTAAAAGCCATATAATAGTTTATTTTACAGTTGTGACACAATACATTTAATCAGTCCCCGTTGTTAAAGATTTGACTTATTAGCCATAATGTAATCAAACTTGCATTTCAAACAGTACTTTTAAGCTCAGCCAGTTAAAAAATGCTTTTCTATTTAAAAATGTAGAAGAATAAATGACTACATTCTTAATTTTTTTAATAATAAGATGACTAGAAAAAAAAATACACTATCTTTCCCAGAAGTAACAATTCTTAGGAATTGAGTGACCATACATGTCAATTTATACCTGCTGATCTGGGGTAACTGTGACTGTTAAAGTAATGGCAACATTTTCCATTCATAGAAATGTACCAATTCGATGATAAATCATATAATCAACTTTAGTTAACAGTTTGCAGTGTAAATGTATTTCTTCTACATATTTAAATTTATATACCTTCCACATATGCAAATTTTAAGAAAGAACTTATTGTATATATTGTAGCAACTTATTTAATAATGATACTCCTTAAAGAAATTTCAAAAACAGAATATATGGCTCAGAATCATTCCTTTAACTCCTTGGTATTTCTGAATATAGATGAACAAACTTCTATTAATATAGATGAATAATAATTTCCTAATTATGTTAAAGGATAACTTTTAAAGGGTAATATAAAGACTCTTATACAACCATAAAGTGAAAACATTTCAAAGACTTTCTTTAGTTCCTCAATTAATTAAACCAGTAAGATATTGGAACTGGTTCAAAGGAGAATCCAGCATACTCACACATGCACAAACACACACTCGTACAAACATCATCAAAATGAATTTATAGATACATAAACCAAAATGAATTTATAGATACATATAAAATTAGCCAATATTTACAGATCCAATAGATTCAATTCATTTGCATTTATATGTAAATGAACCTACTATTAGTTCACTTCAATTTACAGAATTGTTCAAAGACCATGACAGATAGAGATAACTTAGAGGGTGTGCTTGACAGGCCACAAGTTATCTTTTATGCCAGTTTCAGTCTTTCACAGTTTTCTCTGCTAATGGAATTTTAGATTGTATTCAGTACATTTGTCATTGTAAAGAATGGTGCAATAAACATTTTTCATTATGTACCATTTTCTCATGTGGACATATGTTTGTAAGATAATTATCTAGAACTGTTGGATCAGAGGATCAGATTGATTTCTTTTTTCACTTCCTTTAATATGTATTTGTTTATTTTTAGAACAACTGCTGAACTGCATTCAAAAGTGCTATTCCAATGTATGCTACCATGAGCTATCTATAATTAACTATTTTTCCTACATTTAAAAAATTACTGGATTGATTATTTTATTTATTTTTCTTTAATCAGGTTGTTGTTTTCATTCTTACTGAGTCTACTGATGAGATGGGCAAATTTTCATATACTTATTGGTCACTGATATTTCTTCTAATTTAAATTTACTATTCATATAATTTTTATATTTTTATATGGATGTTTAATTCTTATTCATATAACAAAACTGTTCATATATTTTATTATAGTTATTAACTTGTATATATGTTTAAAATATTTTCTTGTAACTTGTCACTTATCTTTTAAAAAAATGTTTCCTTAAGATATATTTTTCCATTTTGGTGAATACATAATTACATTTATATTATCATTTAAACAATCTCTAAGTATATAATTCAGCTCCATTATGTACATTCACAACGTTGTGCAACCATCATCGTTATCTATACCCAAACTTCATCATTCTCTATATAAACGCTATCCACTAAACAATAACATCCCATCTCTCTCTTTCCCCTTCTCCCAAACTCTACACTACTTTCTGTCCCTATGAATTGGCTTATCCTACCTATCCCATATAGGTGGAGTCACATAATGTGTGCCCTTATTGTATGTGTCTGACTTATTTCATTTAGCATGTTTTCAAGATTTAACCATGCTGTAACATATACCAAAAATCCATTCCTTTTTATGGCTGATTAATAATATTCTATTGTCTTATATACTATATTTTGTTTATCCATTAATCTATTGATGAACATTTGGATTGTTTCTACCTTTTGGCTGTTGTGAATAACATTATTATAAACATTGTTATAAAAATATGTGTTTGCATCTCTGCTTTTAATTCTGATTATATAATTCTGCTTATAATTAATGACTACTCAAGATTGGCATTACCAAATCAATGGTAATTCTATGTACAACTTTTTTGTGTAACTGACAGTCTTTCACAGCACCTGCATCATTTTACATTCCCATCTTAAATGCACATGCTCCTATTTCTTCATGTCCTTGCCAAAAAATTATTATTTATTTTTAATAGCATTCTGATGCATATAACATGGCATTTCATTGTGATTGTTTTTGGCCATGCTCCACGGCATGTGGGATCCTAGTTCCCCAACCAGGGATTGAACCCACACCCCCTGCAGTAGAAGTGCAGAGCCTTAACCACTGGACCACCAGGGAAGTCCCCCTCATTGTGGTTTTTATTTGCATTTCCCTGATGACTAATGATGTTGAGCATCTTTTCAAGTGGTTACTATTTGTATATCTTCTATAGAGAAAGGTCTACTCAAACACTGCCTATTTTTATTGTTTTCTTCTGTTTGTTTAGTTTTTTTTGTTGTTGTTGTCATTGTTGAGTTTGAGGATTTTTATATACTCTGGATTTTAAATCCATTTCATATAAATGATGTGCAAATATTTTTCCTAGTTTGTAAAATGCCTTTTAATTTTCTTGATAGTTTCCTTTGATGCACAAAAGTTTTTATTTTTGTTGAAGTCTAATTTATTTACTTTTTATTTTGCTGCTTGAGATTTTGGTGTCACATCTGTGAAATTGTTGTCAGATACAATGTCCTGAATTTTCCCCCATTGCTTTATTGCATGAGTTTTATAACTTCAGCTTTTATGTTTTGATCCATTTGGGGTACATTTTTTTTTATTTTTTTTATTTTTTTTTTTGCAGTACACGACCTCTCACTGTTGTGGCCTTTCCCGCTGTGGAGCACAGGCTCCGGACGTGCAGGCTCAGCAGCCATGGCTCATGGGCTCAGCCACTCTGTGGCATGTGGGATCTCCCTGGACTGGGACATGAACCCGTATCCCCTGCATCAGCAGACGGACTCTCAACCACTGCACCACCAGGGAAGCCCGAGAGGTACATTTTTATATATGGTATGAAGTAAGGGCCCAACTTCATTCTTTTCCAAATGGATATTCAGTTTTTTCAGCACCATTTGATGAAAATAATTCCCTTTACCCATTGAACAGTCTTGGCACTCTTGTCAGTAATCTATTGACCATATATTTGAGGATTTATTTCCAGGATTTTTATTCTATTCCATTAGTCTATATATGTGTCCATATGTGAGTATCATACTGTTTTAATTGTTATAGTAACTTTTGATGTCAGGAAGTGTGAGTCCTCCAAGTTTGTTCCTCTTTTTCAAGAATAGTTTGACTATTTGGAGTCCTTACAGTTCCATATCAATGTGAGGATCATCTTTGCCATTTTTTCAAGAAAAAAAGGAGCTGGAATTTTAATTGGGATTACATTGAATCTGTATATAACTTTGGAGAGTATTGGCATCTTAACAATGTTGTATTCCTATTCATGAACATGGAATATCTTCCCATTTATTTATTTTCTATTTAGTATTTTTACCAGTCAATTTTCTTTTTTTAATTTGGGAACTCACATGTATTTTTTCTTTATGTTTTTTAAAATGTTGTATTGTTCTCATAGTGTCCTTCTTTAAGCCATTTTTTATAATATAATCTCTGTATATAATAGTTTCTTATAATTAAAAATAAATTGCTCTTTACTACATCTCAATTTTTAACATATAATTAATTTATGCACCTGACTTATGTTTTTTCCAAATCCATACTATTCAATTCCCACAATATTTATTGACTGGTCTATCTTATATTTACCATTTTGAAATGCAACATTTAACACATGCTACATCGCTGTATGTTCAGTTTGATTTCTGGATCACTGTACTGTTTTGATCTACTTTCAAATTCTTGGTGAACACTATATGGTTTTAATTACTCTGATTTAATTGTATGTTGTAATTTCTGATACAATAATTCACATTGTTAATTATTATTTCCCCTTCCCATTTTTTTTGTTTGTTTCTCCTTCAGACTACTTTTGCAATAAGTTAGGTTACTTTAGGACTTCCAATATTGTTATTACTGAGATTTTAATCTCAGTTAAATTTTTAAATCGATTTTTAGATCAATAACATCTTTCTATTGTAAAGTTTTTTCTGTTTAGAAGCAACATAAGTTTCTTCATTAATTAAAGTGTTCTTTTTTCATTACTTTTTAGATATATATTCTTTTGTTCACAATTTAGTGGCTTTGCACAATTTTATTACTTTTTTCCCCTTTTTTCTATTTTACAGTTGGTTTGTTTTGTGTCTCATACATGATTTGCTTGAAAACTGGATATTTAAAGTAATATAAATATGGTGCCTCTGGAAATAAGATACAACTTCCAGAGTCTGTTGTTGTTGTGTTTGCTATATTGCTTGTTTAGTTACTTTTCTGGACCCCATTTTTTTGTGTTCTATTCTATATCTATTCCCTGTAGTATGCTACCACTGATGTCTCTGCTTGGTTAGCTTACTTATAAACAAAAGATTGTTCACAACTATCCTTAATCGTCTTGAACCAATAAGTTCCACCTTTTCATGAGGAGCACTATGATGAGGCGCATCTTCAACACTCTGATGTTTACAGTTCTGCTTTAGCATTCACTTCCTGCTTGTGCAGGTCCTCAAAGTGAGCAAGAAAAGTCAGGCAGAAGTGTAAGATTGAGCTATATCAGTTCTCTCCTGGAAGTGCACATACTGCCTTGCAAAAATGCATGACCTCCTAGAAACCCCAGGTACGTCAGAACTATTTTGAAGCCCTCTATAGACATCTAATAGCTCAGGTATTTCTTTTAATTTTTTGACTAGGCTTTTAAAATGTTTCCTAACCCAATATCATGGCCTCAGAAATTTGCAATATTAGTAACTGCCTTTAACAGTTACTAATTTTTTCTGATTGTTCTGAAAAGACCCTAGAGACAGCACTTCTCCCATGGAAAGAGCTCTAAGTCAGGTCAAAAAATCACAATGCTCTGAGAATAAGGCTTTTCCAGAGAGCTGCAAAACATGCTGACATTTTGAGGAGTCCCAAACCCCATTAACTCTTCTGCTGGTTGCAAGGCTGCTGATTTTTAAGACTACCATGAATGTGAGAGAGGGTCAAGGCATTGATAGTGATGCATTCTTTTCAGTAGGCTCTAGGGAAAAAATCATTTTCTTTCCTTTTTCATCACGTAGAGGCTACCCACATTCCTTGTCTCATAGTTCTTCTCCTCCATCTTGAAAACTAGCAAAGACATATCAATTGTTTCTCACAGCAAAATCCATCATATTCACAGTTCTGGGGAGTATGAGGTATGTGTATATCAGGAAGTGGGGATCTTGGAGGCATTCTTCGAAATCTAACAACATTGTAATGTTATCAGTAAGCATATCACTATTATATTTTGAAATTTAAAATCAATACTTTAGAACTAAATATATAAAATAACCAAAATTTAAAACTTAATGAACAAATTTTTAACTGCTTAGTCACAATTCAAAAGAGAGTTAGCAACCTAATATAAATGAGCAGAAAACATGTGTAATAAATCAAGGAAAGACATAAATATATAAAATACAGGATATAAGATAGAAACACATGGGATAAAGTGAAATAAATCAGACAGGGAAAGACAAATACCATTTGATCTAACTTATGTGTGGAATCTAATAAAACTAAATTCACAGAAACAGAGAACATGTTTGTGGTTGCCAGAGATGGGAGGTTTAGGGAGTACAAATGTCCAGTTTTATGTCAACTAAAAAAAAAAAAAAAGCACAATCTAAATGTTGAGAATTATGTTTTTATTCAGTAGACTTTCTGAGGATTTAAGCCCGGAAGACAGCCTCCAGTTAGCTCAGTGGGGCAGCTCTGAAGAGGTCAGGGAGATGTCAGGACCTATAGGAGTTTTTGTAACACAAACCAGGTAGTCAGAGCATCAAACAATTACTATTAATTACAGAAAACCAGACTTGTCAAGTTAATTAATTTAGCACGTTTCTTTGTATGGGAAGATGTAACAGTCTGGGCTCATTGAAATCATTCCTTTGATGTGTACCTTAACTATCTAGGGCCAGTGTCCTGTTTTTCTCCATCCTGAATCCCCTCAGGGTGCACAGCTGAGGGTGGATACAGCGTCTGATGGCTTGATGGCCACAACATCATTTGTTTACCGATATGTCAGATGACATTCTTCATCCACATGTAAGACAATTAAGCTCTGAGGATGTTATGTACAGCATGGTGACTACACTTAACAATATGGCACATTTGAAAGTTGTTAGGATCAAATATTAAAGTCCACATCACAGGAAAACATGTAACTGTGTGGTGATGTATGCTAACTAAACTTATTGTGGTGATGATTTTGCAGTAAACACATCTATCAAATCATCGTGTTGTACACCTTAAATTCACAAATGCTATATGTCAAATATATCTCAATAAAACTGGAAAAATAAAAAAAAATCATTTAAAGGCCTATTATGGGTTGAATTAAAGTCAAAGATGAAAATAAAGAAAGAGTAAGTTAGTAATATTTGAAGATATAATGGCTGAAATTTTTCCATAAAAATGAAAAAAGAAGTCCACTAGCCCAGTAAATCCTAAGCAGAAAACTATAAAGAAATCCATACCTAAAGCATTAGGGTGAAATTAGAGAAACATAGCAAAGATAAAATGTTAAAAGCAGTTAAAGACAATAGACATTATTTTCAAAGTAGAAATAGTTTGACCAGAAAATTATTTCTCAACACTAATATTTGACTCAGACAAAAACAAAATAATAACAACCAAAAGTCTTAACACGTTAAAGTTCTAATATTATTAATTCTATTTAGCAAAATTATTTCATAAGAATACAATCTAAAACATCAAAGAATATCCAAATAAGAATTTAACACAAGTAGATTTACATTAAATGACAATCTAAAAGACATTCTTCTGGAAAAAACAACATAATTTCAGATCAAAGGTCATAACTGGGGCTTCTCTGGTTGTGCAATGGTTGAGAGTACACCTGCCGATGCAGGGGACACGGGTTCGTGCCCCAGTCCAGGAAGATCCCACATGCCATGGAGCAGCTGGACCCGTGAGCCATGGCCTCTGAGTCTGCGCATCCGGAGCCTGTGCTCCGCTCCGCAACGGGAGAAGCCACAAAAGTGAGAGGCCCGCGTACCGCAAAAAAAAAAAAAGGTCATAACTGAAGCATGCAATAAACAAATAATAAATATATAGGCAAATTTAAATGAACATTAAAATAGTAATAATATTGCTTTCTGAAATTTACATGTCTGAGAAGAACAAAATTATAAGTGTTACAGCAGGCAGGTAGCTAGGTAGGAGAAGAGGAAGGGGGGTACCAACCAGATGGCATGAAACCACACATCTTGTAAACAACAGGCGTCCTTGGTCAGACAAAGAAAAGCAGAAACTTCCAGGCTGTCAGAAAACCACACATTTTTGGGTGATAAGAGTTCTAAAGCTAGACAAAGAAATGTGGGACAAGTGGAGAATCTCCAGCAACTGAATGTAATCTTTTGCTCATTATGCTCTTATTACAATTAAATGAACCTTGTAGATAAGAAGTTCCCTTCATACACTGAGGCCATGACACTTCCCATCAAGGCTAAATAAGGACAGAAATTTCCCTCCGGAAGGTGGAGCTGGGATGAAAATCAGGGAGTACAACCCTCAAGCCCCTCCTTCCCCAATGAGGACTCCACCCTTTCATTTCTACACCTCACATAACCAGTTTGCCAAAGAAACTCAGTGCAGAGCTACTCACCTGAGCCTGCCAACTTTCCCCTTGAGAGTGTACTATCGCTTAGATAAATCCTCACTTTACTTTCTTGACCTCCCTGTCACGTTTCTGAACATAAGTATGTCATATAATTCTGAAGGTACTTTAATGAAATTAAATGCTTTGTTTTCACATTTGCTGAGAAGAGGAAAAAATTGCCAGATAATTTTGTATGTTGATAAGGCTTCATCAAGGTTTTATGCTTTAACTCTTAGAATAATCTATACAAGATTACATAACTGAGGGCATAATTTCTAAATTTATGGAAAGAAAATAGTTTAATAAAAATAATCTATTCAAAAAATGATGAAGTGGGAAAATGTCATAGAAGCTGCCACGTAGAAAGCTTAGGATACAATCGTATATTTAAATCTCTATATATCAGTATTACATTTAATATAATTTGAATAAATACTGTAGCTAAAAGGCAAATGTTTTGAGTTTAGACTTTGAAAAACAGTTAAATCCCTTACATATGAACCTTCAAGTTGCAAACTTCCAAAGATGTGAACATACCCAGAGAAAAGATGAAGAGAGACAAGAGGAAGAAGTAACTGCAGAATGAAGAGATTCACGATGCAGGAACTGGCAAGGAGATTTTCTTTCTTTGAGGAGACACAGTTTTTGAGGCAAAGGACCTGAACATAGAATAATGCACGAAGTTTGCAGCAGCCGTTCAGAATGCAATCCAGTACTACCCTGTCATCTATGATGACAAAAAAAGAGCTACTACGCAGACATCACTGTATTGTTTTTTCAAGAAGGTAGATAGAATTGAATCCAGCAAGGAATCAGAACCTGTACCATCAACATCAGGTCTGGGTGAAATTGCAGCTTGCCCTCTGTCTCCTATTGCTGACAATCCTTCAGCTCTACCATCTCCCACCTCCTCTCCCTCCTCCTGTCAGTAACTCTCCTGCCTGTTCACTCGATGCCAGCCCCTGGATGCCAGCTGTTGTACTGTACTACTGTACTTTTCAGGGTACTGTACTGTAAGATTGAAAATGTTTTCTTTATATTTTGTGTTTGTTTTTTATGTATTGTATGAAAAGTATTATAAGCCTATTACAGTAGAGTACTATATAGCCAACTGTGTTAGTTGGGTACCTAGGGTGACTTTGTTGGACTTAATGAATAGATTGGACTTATGAATGTGCCCTTAGTGTGGACCTCTATTGCACGTAGGGGACTTACTTACTTGTATATGCTGCTATCAAAAGACATCTGAGTATAAATTTACAAGAAGATCAAAAATATAAAAATAATAACGAGTCTAAATAAACAAATACAACTGGTGAAGTTGTATCCATCCAGAGCAAAGAGATTCTAAGGCACAAAGTTTTACTATAGATGTTTAGCTTCATAAATATCAAATGTTTCAGTTATCTAGAGGTATAATGGTTTGAAATATGTACACCCTTGCATATTGTCACACAATGGATACAATTTGAAAAATGCTGGAAGAATTGTTTTAATTTAGACTTCTTTTGAAGAAGGTCAAATATATTTAGGCACAAGTAGTCTTTTGAGAGATGAGTTGAAGAGATCTTAAGAAGTGGGAAAGTGAGACCAGGAAAATAAAAAGCCAGAAAATTTTGTGTAAGTTCCCACTATGGGTTTCTGAGGCTCTGTGCTACTGTTGAACTCTAATAGTCAATTTAGTTTACAACAATTCCATCTGAGGTGTAAGGAAGCTTTAATACTTATTTTTTATGAGAGAAAGATTTCTCCTCTTGGCTTTAAATATCTTGGTTTAAATACCTTGGTTCTTAGAGCTTGCCACTCATGCACGGTAAAGTAAAACTCAAGCCAGAGACTTGGAGGTATTTACTGTGAGCACTGTTGCAATAAGCTGGGCAGTGCAGTGGTGAGGGACTCAGTCAGCAACAATAGTACTCACCATCATAGTCAGAGACTTGAAAGCATCCCTCTCAGTGAATAACAAAACACGCAGACAAAATATAATCAATAAGAAATCAGAAATAAATGACATTCCTCACTAACATTAAAATGATCATAAGAGAATATTATGAACAACATTGTACAGACAAATTTAAGTATTTAGATGAAATGAATATAGAATGAAAAAGAAAAAAGGATTAGTCTTAGTTCTACTAAAAAACAAGGATTTAAAAATGTCCTCACACTTCCAGTTCCAAAAGGTATTACCAGTAAATTTTTCACCAAATATTTAAGGAAGAAATAATATTTCCAACTCATTTTATAAAACCAGTAAAACCTTGCTACCAAAGCATTAGCAAGGATATTTTAACAAAATCAAATTACAAGCCACATGTACTCAGATTAAAGTAAAATCATAAAGAAAATATGAACAAAATTAATTCAGCAATAAATAAATAAAAATTATATAATCAATATGAAAAATTTAGTTGAAAAATGTGTTATCATTAAAATTCAATTAATATAACTTAAAATATTAACACAATAGAGGGAAAATCATAGAATTTCTTAACATATGCCAAAACTATCAATAAGAATTAATATATATTCATTAAAAGGAAAGCAAACTTTGGATATAAGTGGATTTTCTTCATCTGTAAAGGTATCTAACTTTTATCTACAGCAAACATTATTAATGTTGGTAAAACATTAAAATTTTCACTGGTTTATTGGGGAGAAAACAAGGAGGCTATTCTCACTGCTTCTATTGATTATTGGGCAGAAGTCCCTAAGCAATGCACCAATGCAGGATAAAGCAGCAAAAAAAGAGAGAAAATTGGAAAGAAGTAAAAATTTTACTATTTTTTGGTTGATATAATTAAGTGCAAAGAAAAGAGAACCTAAGAGATACTACAGTAAAATTATTTGCATAAGAAGATAGTTTAATAAGGTTGCTGAATTAAAAATTGATGCAAAATAATGTTTTATACCCAGCATTAGTTAGAAATTTTAAAAATATATAAAGTAGTCCTATAGTATAAAAATGTTAAAGATTAATATATAAAAACAAACAGAAACAAAAACCCTCTTCTAGACTTTAAGTAGGAAACTTTAAAACACTACTGAGAAAAATTCTAAAGGTGTGACTAGAGTTGAAGTTCAATCTTGTAAATATATAACTGTATACAGATTGCTCTAAAGATTTAATTTTTTTTCAATCAAAAATCCCAAATGTAAGAAAACAACTCCATTTATAATTGCATCAAAAAGAATAAATTACCTGAGAATAACATTAACTAATTAGGTGAAAGAGCTTTACATTGAAAGCTATAAGACTTTGGTTAAATAAGTTGAAGACACAAATAAATCGAAAGACATTTTTTCTCATTGAGTAGAAGGATTAAAACTGTTAAAGTGTCCATACTACCCTAAGCAATCTACGGATTCAATGAAACCTCTACCAAAATTCTAATGGAATTTTTCACAAAGATAAAATCAAAAATTTTTAAATGTGCATGGAATCACAAAAGATTCCAAATAGCCAAAGAAATCTTGAGAGAGAACAAAGTTGGAAGTATCATACTTCCTGACTTCAAACTATATTACAAAGGTATAGTAATCAAAAGAGTATTTTTGTATTGGCATAAAAACAGTCATGTAGATCAATGGAACAGAATATGGAGCCTAGAAATAAACTCAAGCATATTTGGTAATCAATTTATGACAAAAATATGCAAGGGAAAATGACAGTCTCTTCAGTAGTTGATAAAGGGAAAACTGTATAGTCACATGCAAAAGAATGAAAATGGACCACAGTCTTACACCATACACAGAAATTAACTCAAAATAAATTAAAGACTTGAATTTAAGACTTGAAATAATAAAACTAGAGGAAAACATCAGTACTAATCTTCTTGATATTGGTCCTGGTAATGGTTTTAGGGAGTTGACACCAAAAGCAACAATAGCAAAAAAAATTTTTAACTGTAACTATATCAAATTTTAAAAGCTCTGCACAACAAAGAAAACTATTGATGAAATGGAAAGACAACTTACATATTGGGAGAAAATTTTGCAAATCATTTGTTTTATCAGTGGTTAATACCTAAAATATATAAAGAACTCATGAAACTCAATACCATAAAAACACATAAACAATCTGATTAAAAATTGGCAAAGAATCTGAATAGACATTTTTACAAAGAAAACATACAGATGGCCAAGTACATAAAAAGATGCTCAACATCAGTAATCATCAGGTAAATGCATATCAAAAACCTAATGCGATATCACCTCACATTTGTTAGAATGGATATTATCAAAATGACAAGTTTTGGTGAGGATGTGGAGAAAAGGGAACACTCTTAAATTGTTGGTGGGAATATAAATTGGTGCATCCACTATGGAAAAAAGTATTGAATTTTTTCAAAAAATTAAAAATAGAGCTATCATATTCAGCAATTCCATAACTGGATATTTGTCTGAAGGAAACAAAAATCACTATCTCCAAAAAATGTGCTTACCATCATATTCATTGAAACATTATTTAAAATACCCAAGATTGGGAAGCAACCCAAGTGTTTATTGATGAATGAATGAATGGATAAGAAACCTGTAAATATATATATATAAAATTCAGTCGTTAAATAAAAGAAATATTGCCATTTGCAAGTACATGGATGGACCTTGTGGGCGTTATGCTAAGTGAAATAAGTCAGACAGGAAAAAACAAGTAGTGCATGATCTCACTTATATGTGTAATTTAGAAAACAAACAAACAAAAACCAAACTCATAGCTACAGAGAACAGATTAAAGGTTGCAGAGGGTGGGCAGCAGGGGAAGAGAGATTGGCAAATTGGGTGAATGTGGTCAAAATTCCAGCTATAAGATGAATAAGTCCTGAGGATGTAATATACAGCATGATGAAGATAGTTAACAATATTTTATATTTACAAGTCACTAAGAGACTAACTTTTGAAAGTTCTCATCATAAGGAAAAAAATTGTAACTATGTGTGGTGACGGATGTTAATTAAACTTACTGTGGTATTCACTTTGCAATGTATACATATATCAAATCATTATGTTTTACACCTAAAACCAATAGGCTATTTTATGTCAATTATATCTCAATCTAATAAAATAAGCTGCAGATTTATATAGATTGATCTGATATGAATAGATATTATTAGGTAGATAAGTACATACCACATGCATACATGTATACATGCATTCAACATGTGGTAAGCAATATAAAAAAAAACTGATTTGGCAAACAGATTAAGTGCTTGTGTGCCAGCATCACAATTACATCCACAAAAACATGGCGGTATGGTGATTCCAGCTGAGGATGATTTTTTTTTATTTTCAAATGGCTTAACAATAACAAAAACAAAGTGTGTTTATTTTCTTTTATTTATATTTTTTTGGTAGTATTAACAAAATTATTTTGATATCTATATGGATATAACTAAGAAAGATTAAAGAAGAGGAAACATGGGAGGACTTGCTCTAGCCATCATAAGTCCAAGTGAACTGCTACTGTAATTAAGAGATGGTATTATCAGTGGCCTGTAGAGTAGAATAGTACTGGGGAAAGATTTCCCACAGACTGTGGAGGTGCTGGGGACTGCTCCCCAATGTGTGTGCTCAGAGAGGCCTGAAAGCAGAGTTCAACTTTCCGTAGAGGGGTAAAGGGGTAGACAGGGAGTGGGGTCTTAGTTATGCAGCTTGTTCACCTCAGAACAGCCAGAACCAAAACCTTTAGTGCTTTCCACTAAAGGTTTATTTGGCATTTCTCGGGATATTCAAGTAGCTTGACATAATGAGAACACAAATCAAGATTAATGAGAATTAGTAAACTGAGGAAAGAGGGCCAAATTTACAAAAATGTGGACAAGAATAAAGAGAATTTCAACAAAAACAGCAACAAAAAAGTAAGTAACATTCTTGGGAACAACATTTATTTAGAGTATATTTGCACACAAATACAGAAAAAAATCTGTCCAGATATAGAAGCTATTTTCCAAAAGTTCATAACATGAGATGAACTAAAACAAAAAGAATAGGCACAGTTGAGACCTGAATTAGTAGTTGAAAAGATTAACTGGAAGAATCTTACAATGCAGGCAAAACCCCACAGATATGGAAAAACTGAGAGAATGAATGGGAGACTTGAATAGCTGATATTGAGACATAATATAATGTAACAGCTGTTCTAACAGAAGAAATGGCAGACGTGGACTATATTTTTAAAGAACTTTTGTGGCTTCTCTCTTCACACTGAAGGAGGGCAACTGGCTCCAGGGAGGAGATTGTATATATATATGTATAAAAGTTAGTATTTGTCACCTCCCTTATTTATATATATAAAGGTTTCTGATGAAATTTTTGAATGACCAAGATACATATTAAACTTTACAAACTCCCAGATAGAAATACAGCTTGCTTGAATAAAACAACAGCAAACAGGACATCACTCTAGAATTTTAGAATCATATTTCCACAAAACAGAAAATACATGAACTTTGTACCCAAAATGGCAAAAATAATTGCTCAACTATTAGAACCAAATGAAAACAAACTAGAGAACTGATCTCAAGGTAAAATAAATAAATAAATAAAAGGAATAGATAAACAGAAGTAAAGAATTAATCTCACAATATATAGAGTATTTTAAAATGATAGATAATAATATAATTGTGAATTTGTAAGACATTAGTAATTTTGTTGGAACAGAGAATATATATTAAAAAGGAAAATTGAATAATGGTCTAAATATATCAGGGAAAAAAACCCCATAATCTTGTAGAGAGAAAAATAGAAATATAGATTTTCAGAAAATAATAACTGTTGGGTGAAGGAAAATATATAGGCAATTAAGTTGTTTGATTGGAAGCAGAAATATTATGTAGTGTAAATATACGACCAAGGAAATAGCAATTTGTATATACCAGTTAAAGAGAAGATGGCAAACGCTAGCTGAACTGAAAATCATAGTAGAACTGCCAAACTTCCAGATGAAGATATAGATGAGAAAGAGAAATACAGAAAGGCATGGACAGCCCAGTGAAAGTAAGACAAAGTGGGGAGTGGGAGAAAAGATAAATCAATACTCAAATGCAGAAAAATTGTAAATTTAAAGCATAAATGCATAAAACATATGTCAGTTCAAAAATGCAAATCAATGAAATTATTTCAACAAAAGACAAACATTGTGAATCTCACTTAAGAATAAATCCAAGCATTTGTCCTCAAAACAATGAGACTAAAAAAAATTTAATAAAGTAAGATGAACTAAGACATAAGGAAAATGAACTCTCCTTCACCCTTCCCAGTAAAAACATAAAAAAAAATCAATATTGAAACCAGAAAAGGTAGAAATTAAGGTAAAATTTTTAAATGGTAAAATAAAGGATTATTTCAAATCGTGCAAAAGATGATCTGTGACAAAATATTCAAATTGATGAACTGGAGGAAGAGGCCAAAGCAGTCTGCCAGGAGGCATCAGAAAGGCTGAAAGAGGTGAAAATTTAAAAGAACATTATGTCATAGAGGTAGAAACATTGATATTTTTACAATAAAATCACCAAAGGACAGAGAAAAAAGTAAACAAAGGGGATTTTTTAAAAAAGGAAATGACTTTTAAGACATGAAAAGCCAAAAATCTCTGGGCACACAGAGTACTGAATGATAAATATGGGAAAAGGAAATATCACATGAGTGAAATTTAAGGATAACCGTGAAAAAGAGAGTATTCAAAGAAACCACAAACATTCTACATTGGAATAAGAATAAAATTGGAATAAGCCTCCCTAAAAGTAATATGCATACAGTTAACACTATTATACTGTAAACTTAAAAATGGATAAGATGATAAAAAGACTCCTCAATAAAATCACTATTATACACACAAATAAACATTTATTTATTTTAGTTTTAACGAAATAACACTTCAAACATATTTTTGAGTGCAAAAATAAACCATAATATAAGGACTCAGAATCATAAATCACAATTTTATATCCTGAAAAATGGTCTGGAAGAATAGTTCCACTCATTAGAAAAAAAATTCAGAAGGATATGTCAAAATAAATAGTAAGTAAAGAATTTAAGAAAACACACTGTTTGCAAAATGGCAAAAACAATAAAAGAATAGGTTTATAACAATCTTAAACTAAAACTCTAGATGATACCCACAAGGTGTGAAATAAGGGAGGTGACAAATGATAAGATACTTTTCCTTTTAAGAGGAAGACACACCTATTGCTACATTTAGAATTTGACAGAGAAAAATGGACATAAGTAGGGTTAATTAGTAGAATGAAAATAGAATTATAATATTAACCAACAAAAGAGAAGTTTGTATATCCAATGGAAAGTAGGTAAAGGAAAAAAGAATGAGAGTCAGTGAAAAATGATCTAGCAATAGTTGTTCACAACACACACACATACACGCAAACACACACACACACACACACACACACACACACTAGTCTTCAAAAAATAGAAGACAAAGAAAGGATAAAGAAATGACAGGAGGAAATGACCACTTTCTGGTTCCACATGAAAGGAGCTTGGAAGACACTACTCTAGTCTAACAAATAAAAAGTTGAACAGCCAAAAAGATCAACAGCTCTTTCTGGAACTATGAAGGAAGAGAGGAAATAGGGGAAAGACTATTCCCAAGATTGGAGAGACAGATGAATACAGGGAATCACAGCTTACTGGAGCAGAGACTCACCAGGAGAAACCACCTCAGGAACTTGCAGCAGGTTAGGAAAACCTGAACTGTAATTGACAAATTGCTGGAGCTGCAGTGTGGAAGACTATGAGTTAAAAACTCCAGAGGGACCCAATCATGGAGGGGCCTCTGCAATTCTGTGAGATTTACCAACAAGAGCTCAACCAGGTTTCCACAATAAATATTGTAGAAAATTTTCTTCAGGCTTTTGGCAAGGGAAAATCATACAACATCTGCTTTCAGACCTATATAATATTAAACTAGAAATCAATAACAAAAAGATAACTAGAAAATCTTATAACACATAGAGACTAAACAGCAAAATTCTAAATAACATATGGATCAATTAAGACATCTCAAGAAAAATTGTAAAATGCTTTGGACTAAATTAAAATGAAAACACATTTATTAAAATTTGTGAGATACAGTGAAAACAGTGCTTAAAGGGAAATTTATAGCTTTGAATGCATATATTACAAAAGAAGAAAGATCTAAAATCAGTCATCAAAGCTTCTATCTTTGACCAAAAAAAAAAAAAAAAAAGAAAAATTAAATCCAAAGTAAAGTGGAAGAAAGTAAGTAATAAAAATGAAAGAAGAAAGAAATGAAAATAAAACAGGAAATCAGTAGAGAAAATCAACAAAACCAAAAACTGTTTCTTTGCAGAGATCAATGAAATCAATAAGCTCCTAGCCATACTAAGGAGAGAGAGAGAGAGAGAGAAAACAAATTACTAATATCAGAAATGAAATATGACATCACTACAGTTCCCATGTAAATTAAAACAGTAATAAAGGAATACTATGAACAACTCTATGCTCATAAATTAGATTACCTATGATGAAATGGACCCATTACTTGAAAGACATAATCTGCCTTAATTTATACAAGAAGGAATAGACAATCTGAATAGACTGATATCTATTAAAGAAATTAAATCTGTAATTAATCATTGAAAACAGAAACACCAGGCCCAGATGTGTTCTGTGGTGAATCTACCAAATATTTAAAGAAGAATTTATACCAATTTTCTATAATCTCTTTGAGGATAATGCAGAGGAAATAGTCCTCACTAAAAAAGTTTAACAAAAATCACACTTACAATTTAAGATACAGACATCACTTTCTAAATGCCACAAAATTTTTCAGTATTCAGGCATTAAAACAAAACCATCACCAGGATCCAAAATAGTAAGTAGTATTACCTGAAGAAGTTTAAAGAATATATTAGTCTTTAATTAACATAACTGAGGGTCTATAAAAAAGCATTTATTTTCCCTTCTGAGCCTCATGCAGGTAGCTCTGTTGTACGGTCTCTCACTAGTAATTATTTTATGACCTGCAAAGGCCAGTTAAATATCCTTCAGCATAATGTCAGGGCTGAGTGAATCTAAATTCTAGTTTAAATGCAACCATTAGCTTTCATTGGTTACTGAAGAAAAGAGAGTATCACTGTCTGCTATCTACAAAGAGTTATAGAACCTCTCTGAAGGATAAAATGGATTGTTCATTAGATCAGGGTTTTAAAGAAGATTTTATTTGACATTATTTTAAATACTTTAATTTTAATGCATTAAGAATATTTGGCATTATCCTTGTCATAAAAGGTATTGACATAGTGGAGGAAAAAGGGTGGGATATAGTGGGAGCAAATGAAGAAACCTTCCTTTTCTGAGGTCTTCCAAATATAGACACCTAAAAGTCATATAATGGCTTCCCCCAAATCTTCTTTCTTTTCCTTAATATGTATATTTTCAGTAACTAAATAGTTGATTGGGTTGGCCATTTTACAGTTCTGTGTGCCTAGATCAGAGCTCATGAAATGATAACTATTTAAAATTATAAACAAGTGAAAATAGTTTTCATAGAAGCTATATTTCATAAGAAATAAGAATTTTATATTGATATAAGATAATCAAAGTGCATTAAGGACTGGAAATATATCCAAAGCACAGATGAGATGGGTGAGCATACCTCCTGACTAACCAGGCTCAATGCCATGTCTACTGAGATTTATGGACCCAAAGATAAATCAGCTTTATTAATTTCTACGTAGAAGTTTCCTAAGGTGTAGCAGTTACTCCCTGCTTATAGGAACGAAGGCCAGAGCAATATGGGTGCTTTTCTGAAACCACTTTGCTTTATACCTACCCAAACAAGCATTATTTCCTTCTTTCAATTTTCTCTCTCTCTCTACACGGTGATCCTACTAGAAGAGTGAATTACTGTCATCACATTTACCGGCTTTTTAACGTATGACTAGACCTTAGTTTTCTGAACCTTTAGTTCATGAAGCTTTTCCAATAACATAAAATTTTAATGATTTTGTATATGATGCCAATTATTGGAGCTATTCAATAGTTATTCAATTTTCAAGGATTTGATAAATCAAATTTACTTTCATGATATCATGTGATGATGCACTGTTATACATCACATAACCTAACAAATAAAGATGATTTATAAATGCCTTACATACATCTTACAAAGTATCAGTAAAATTATCAAAAAGTGAAGCAGTGAATAATTCTTTATGAACAAGGGTTAATTGAGTTTGCTGTCATGTTCTGTGTTGTCTTTTCTAATTCACCTTCACATTTGCTGAAATTTTCCTTCCTACTTCTGTCTCCTGCCCTCCTATTCCCTGCTCTCCATAATGTTCATAAAATTCTGTTTATACTTCATCTTCCAAACTCCAACACAGGTGTTTCTTCCTCCATGGCTTTTCTCTTCTATGCATATACAATATTAAACAACAACAAGAACTTTTCCTCACTATTAATTCTTTATGACTTCCTGCTTTCCTCACTATCACTAACTCTTGAGGGAGAGTTCTTATTACCTGGATCCAGAATGAAAGAAAGAGAACTGCTGAATACTAGACATTTTTACATGAGTATTGAATGATTATTATCACTAGAGATTTCTAGTGAACATTCTAAGTTCAGATAGTGTGAGGTGCCAAATATCATTGGAAGAAATTGAGTGACTCCAATACTATCCTTTAGAAAAATATACTTGCTCACTATTCATTAAGAGTGCAGGTAAACTGAAATGAGGTTTCCTAAGGATTTATTATAAATAAGCCCATTATGACAGAGAATTTGTTGCACTTTATTTCATCTCCCTCGAATATTAAAATGATGTCCTGTCACAAAATCTCCAGTCTTAAACCACTCATCAGTCTTAAACTATAGCTTAACTTTAATTGAACTGTTCCATCAAGCAAGGTAAATCTACGGCTTTTGTTAATTAGTGTTTGAAGGATATATGGAGGAGTGAACCACAGAATGAAATTACTCTATTGCTCACTCACTATTTTCTCTTTTAGCTATAGTCCCTTACTCTTATCTCCTAATTTATTGCCAACTCTCCAAAACAATATACAGCTTAACTGCTAATGGACATCCTGAAGGTCAATGCAGAGATAGAAATTGGATTCCAGTTTTTTTCAAGTAAATCTATTAGTCTATCATACAGAAAACTTCTTACCATAATGTCAAAGACTAGAGCTGCATATTAACCAAAATATGGCAAACTCAATTCTTCAGTGTCACTCTATGAGACAGTTGTGGTCCAAGGTCAAACTGAAAGAAATATGTGACAGAATGCCCATGAGTTTGGAAGTTGCAATATATTCATTGTAAGACTGATGCTGAAAATTTTGCCTCTGTGCACCAGTGCTGAATTGAATCTTGGAGTCAGCATTTTGGGTGAAGTAGAAAAGAATAGCTTTATTGCTTTGCCAGGCAAAGGGGGATACAGCAGCCTCATGCCCTCAAAAACTGTGTGTCCTAACCCAGGGGGACTTAGTGAAGAGTTTTATAGCAGTGGTTCAAGGGCGGGGTTGCTGATCAGGATCAGGGTGTGTGCACAGCCTGCACTCCTTTAATCTGGCCTCAGGTGGTCTCCTGATGAGCTTTGTGGTTCTCGAGGTTATCAAACTGTGACCTTCTCTGGAATGAAGAATGTGTTATCAACTAGTTAACTTCTATTAGGTGGGGGTTTTTGTTTTGCAGAAGAGCTCAAAGATATGGCTATGTGTATCCCTTGAGGGGGAACCAGGACCCTGCACCAAGGCTGCACCACCATTGGACAGCTCCTCTCTTGTCTCTGCATCCCCTTCCTTCCCTGATTAACAACTGTTGGAACCTGCCCTTTGGAACTCAGGGAAAATCAGAGAAGCTGAAGCCTATTTCCTACAAACAAGAAGTGGGGGACACAGAAAGTCTTTCATGCCCAGGAGCCTCACAAGGTCCTGCTTGGTTTCAAGACCACATTTGCTGCTCCCTCCTGGCACATTCCTGGTCTTTCTCTGGCCATCTTGTCTTCTCTAACTCTTGGCTAGAGTAATATACCCTCTTTCTCACCCAACTAATGCCTTGTCCAGTATAATCATCTCTGCTTCCTTTCAAAGTTTCACCTAATATGTTGAATATACCAATTCTGTAATAGTAAACATAATAGTAGCTTTTAATATATATTATTGTGAAAAAGACACCCATTATTACATAAATTAATAGAGGTGAATTAACTTGCTCAATGTCAAATAGCTAGTACCTGGTAGATCTCTTTGTTGGCCCCAAGTCTGGTGGTGTTTCCATAATAATAGTTATTCTGTGTTTTGATCTCATAAAGAGAAATGGAAAAAAAGGATAGGATAAGCTAAAGCATTTGCATTTTAAATGAGGATCTGCTGGGAAGTAAGATGCCTCTCAGATGATGCTTTTTACACAGGTGAAGAGATATTTTATAGTTAATTACCAGATAACTTTATATCAATAAAATTATAGTTTGTATCCATCCAACTGATTTACCCACTAAAGCAATCATACAGCTAAGAGCTAATAGTTGAGACCCCAATCTTACATACAGTCCTTGGATTTCATCTTTTTTGAGGTTTCCAACACCCATCTGGCTCTGCTCCTAGGCAATGAAGCCCACATCTGTTTCCCTTTCCCTACTATCATCTATGTTAATTTGACCTCAGAACTACCTAGCACACCCTCCCCTCAACATACACTAGTGACCCACATCTCCACAATCCTTTCCACATACTCTGAGTCATGGCCTGCCCCATGAAGACTTGTACCCAGGAGAGAGGAGTTTGGCACAGGAGGGAGTCATTTAACACTTTCTTCTTTATGACAATAATTCTGAATCTCTCAAGAACATCCTTCACATGTTTCTGCTCATGTAGTTATAAATGTTATAAATGCTTTGAAAAAGCAGCATTCACAAGCCATAAAACCAACTTATAAGATTGGAGGGAGGAGTAGGAGATATAGACCAATCTATTCATGCTTATCGATCAGCCTCCTTCTGCCTACTACATGCCCTCTTTTCCTCTTCTCCAATAAGGACATGGTATCCAAAAGGTTGTTAATCACTCCTGGAACACTTGCCATAGACCAGCTCCTAAAATGTAATCCTATAAATAGAAATCCCTTTGAAAAAAATTATCAAACTGAACAGTCACACTCTTCCTAAAGAGGAAAGAGAAGTTCTCCCAAAGTCACACACCTGTTATGTAGTTGAGCTGCCAGACTAATGGAAAATCTTCACTCAGAATGGCAGACAGAGTTAGTTTGACTTTGTCTCTATTCTGTTGCTTAATGACCTTGGAAATCAAGGAAAACTTTCCTGGGAATTTGCAGCTACAGAAAAGATCAATGCTTGTCATAAAACAGATTTTATTTCCTCCATCTCCTGTTTGATTTCTGTCCTTCAATCTGACTATTACACCCACATTTTCAAAGGTCAGAGGGTTTTGCTGCATTTGATCTTCAGTAGATGGGAAGCAACACTTTTAAAAAGTACCATTTTTAGGACAGGCACAAAACTGAATCTAATGAAGTTCTAGAGAGTGTGATTACAAAGTCAAACCTCAAAGGTTTGAATTACTTGCCAAAAGGTAGAGAGATAATAGTTATGGAACAGGAAGAAAAACAATCACACAATGAGAATGGCATGTTATTTTAAGAAGCCTAATAATTATCATAGTTTGGAGACTTAACAGAAGTCAGCATGCAATTTTGGTGATTTATGTAGCTCTCTCTTACTGCGGTGTATTTCCACTATCTACACCAGTATTCTTCAATTCTTAACCTTCTTGTTTTTGTTTTTATTATTTCTTATTTTTCCTGGAGAATTTTTTTTTTTAAATATGCTTCCTTAAGTTTAGTAAGCATATATCTAATCACTTAAGAGATAATTCTTTGTAAAGCTTGAACTTAGTGAATAACACTCTTGAAGAGTATGTAGTAATGCAATGCCCCAAGATTCAATTTCTTTTTTTTTTTTTTTTTTGTATTTATTTATTTTGGCTGCATTGGGTCTTAGTTTCAGCATGTGGACTTTTTTTCTTTTTTTTTTTTGCGGTACACGGACCTCTCACTGTTGTGGCATTGGCCTCTTCCGTTGCGGAGCACAGGCTCTGGACGCGCAGGCTCAGCGGCCATGGCTCACGGGCCCAGCCGCTCCGCGGCATGTGGGATCTTCCCAGACCGGGGCACAAACCCGTGTCCCCTGCATCGGCAGGCGGACTCTCAACCACTGCGCCACCAGGGAAGCCCTCAATTTCTTATCCTAATTCTGAGCCAGCCACTTGAGCTTATTTCCATAGAATAAAGGTGCACATAAAAGAATCGAAAAAGAGAGGGTAAATGGGGACAACTTCTCTAAGATCATAAAACAATTATATGTTTCAATACTTGAGTACTTTGAAGAAGTAGACATGTTTATTATTTTTTTCAATTATGAAGGCTACTATATCTATATATTATTTCTAATACTTGTTGTATCTCAAAGCTGTGCCACTCATTACCATATTGTGACTCACTATTCTAATAGCCAGAATTACAACTAATACCTATTTAAATTTTTGGTGTGTCAGACAGTCTTCTATGGTGATATGTGAATCACCTTAATTATTACAAAACTTTTATTAGGTAGTGCTGTGTTCTTTGTTAAATTAATATTTAAGTTAAGTAGAGCCCCAGGGTGTCAGATGGTGTGTTTTGGTTCAACAAAAGACCATAAGGAAATGAAATAGAGAATTTACTACTTACTGGTTCTGGAGAAAGTACATGGCATGCCTTGAGGGGCCACACAGGGAGGTCAAAACAAAGGTGCAGTCAGAGACAGTGGCAGGGACCAGGGCACATGTCTTTATTAAGCTCTATGGGTGGAGTGCCATGGAATTCTCAGTCTAAGGTTGGATTGGTCAATTCAAAGCAAAAAGTGCAGGTTATGATAAGCTCCATGGGGGTTCTATCTAACAAGCACAGAAGGGAGGGCCCTGGAAGGTAGGGAAGACTTTTTATCCCAAAGACTGTAGCGAAGTCACATTGGGAACTTACCTTTACTTGTATCTCTGTGAGCTGCTATCTAGATCACGCACTTATATGAAGGACTATGTAATTTTAAGGCCCCAGCAGACCGCTTAGTCAAGCAATATGAATGCCAAGTCAACAATATAATGGAGTAGCATAGTTAAACTTTGCACAGGTAGATTCTATTATTGTCTCTATTTATAATGGGCAGGGGAGTGAGGACAATAAAATTTTGAAATTTGTTCAAGGGCACACAGCTAGTGTGGGGTTGAGTATTTGAATTCAGGTACAAATATATTTTATCTGTTTCCAAATCCCAAATATAACCTTCAATACCATATCCTCAATTAAAAAAAAATCCCTTCTCAAACAGTTCATAGTCTAATCCAGAAGAGGTGATTTCTAAAGATAAGAGTACTTATTTCCAAAGGAAGAGGATCATTTAGCAGTTTTATTCATGATTTTTATTATGTAAGACACACTGGGAAAAGTATCGAAGATGAATTAGAGAGAGTGAGGCTGTCTGTAAAGGGGTCAAGATTTGAGGGCTACACAAGAAGTGTGGGAGAAAGATGACAGAGTCTGAATCAGCTTACTGATAATAAAATGGGAGAAAAGGGAATGAGTTTGTAAAATAGAGGAAAATGCTCAAGAGGAGTTGACTGAATGAACTTGAGAATATGAAGAGGCAAAAAAATCAAGAGAGGAGCACTCACTATGAATAAAAATTTTATTTCAAATTATGTCCCAAATATTGGAACTAAGTTTTTACTGGTATATTGATCAAAAATTCTAAGATATTAAAGTATATAGTATGCAAATTTTAAGTGAAATTAAGGAATTATCAAAAATTTTCTGAGCATGCATAAGAAAAACAAAAACTTTAATATTGATCACATCTGTTTGTTGTAAGGACTAAATGACATATTGTTTGTAGAGCATTCAAACAGACAAGTCAACAAAGGAAATGCATTTGCAAAGTTGATTCCATTTCCTTTCACAATCATGGCTAAAATTAACCCATATCTGAGAGTGTTGATTTTAATAAATGAGAACTTTTACAAATTTTAGTTAAGAGATCTTTTTTGAGTACTAGAGGTAGTTCCAGATGCTTCAGATATAAAGAAAACCATCAACAAAACAAAAAGAAAACCTATGGAATGGGAGAAAATATTTGCAATGTGATGCAACAGACAAGGGGTTAATATGCAAAATATACAAACAGTTCATACATCTCAACCTCAAAAAAACAAACAGCCCACTCAAAAAATGACCAGAAGATCTAAATAGACATTTTTCCAAAGAAGACATATAGGTGGTTAACAGGCACATGAAAAGATGCTCAACATCTCTAATTATAAGAGAAATACAAATCAAAACCAAAATGAGGTATCACCTCGCACCGATCAGAATAGCTAACATCAAAAAGTCTACAAATAATAAATGCTGGAGAGGACTTGGAGAAAAGGGAACCCTCCTACATTGTTTGTGGGAATGTTAATCAGTGCAGCCTCTATGGGAAACAGTATGGAGGTTCTTCAAATTAAAAACTGAATTACTATATGATCCAGCAATTCCACTCCTAGTTAAAATCCAGAAAAAAACCAAAACTCTGACTTGAAAAGATACATGCACCCCAATGTTCATAGCAGCACTATTTATGAGAGCCAAGATATAAAAGTAACCCAAGCGCCCATCACCAGATGATTGACTTAAGAATATGTGATATATGTATATACAGTGGAATATTACTCAGCCATAAAAAAAGAATAGGATGTTGCCATTTGCAGCAACATGGATAAAACTACAGAATGTTGTGTTTGGTGAAATAAGTCAGTCAGAGAAAGACAAACCCTATATGATATCACTTATATGTGGAATCCAAAAAAAA
>NW_020173109.1:1887021-1904954 GCF_003031525.2 Neophocaena asiaeorientalis asiaeorientalis | reverse complement strand
ATATACCAAAACAGAAACAGAATCACAAACATAGAAAATGAACTTATGGTTATCAAAGGGATGGCAGGGGAGAGACAAATTAGGAATATGAGACTGATAGATACAGACTATTATACATAAAATAGATAAGTAACAAGGATTTACTATATAACATAGGTAATTATACATACTAACTTAATACCTTTTAATAACCTATAATGGAATATAATCTGCCAAAAAAATTTAAATAAAAATGAACCACTATGAATTCATTTATTTTTTTTAATGAACCACTATGAATTCATTAAAAAAATTAATTTACTATGCTGTAAACTGAAACTAACACTATATTGTAAATCAACTATACCTCAATAAAATAAATAAATAAATAAATGCAAAGTAAAAACAAATTGGGTTCAGCCCCCTTTCTTGTCACATGTAAATAAAGAAAAGTTAGGTGAGACAGTCCAAAATCTATGAGTATTTAACATGTCTCAGGCATTGTGTAGGGTGTATCATTATATTCAGGCTGAGCCTTCCTAATAATTAAAAGGAAAACTTTTGCTACTTCCATTTTGTTAAGAGCCCTGGTAGGGACAACTAGAGGCCTGGGGAGTTGCTGAGAATAAAATAGGTCTGGGCAGAATGCTATTGCTCCACGGGACCTCGGGTACATATTACAAAGGCCAATATAACTTGTCAGACTTTCCCTCAGTGGAAAGAGAAGAGTAGAACACGTGTCCAATGAAGAAGAGTGAGGAAACCATACGGTATTTATGGGATACCATTAAAAGAACCAATATATGCATTCTGAGAGTCTCAGAAGAAGAGACAGAGAAAGGGATAGAAGGTTTTATATAAATAATGGCCAAATTTTTTTCCAAATCTGGTGAAGAAAATGGATATCCAGACTTTAAAAACCCAGTTGATTCCAAATAAAATGAATTTTAAAAAGTATACACTAGGACACATTTTAATCAAATTTTCAAAATTGTGAATATTGGCTTTCTATTCTGCCATATTGCTGACATCATCCCCTCTCCTCATCCAAGATTGAGTCTTCCTAAATGAGGAGGCTTACACAGGAAGAGTACGTTCACCAAGGCCACACAATAGTGAGGCATGGTTTCAAGCACATTCTCTGTGATGCTCAAGAACTTGCTCTTTCAATCATATCAAATGACTTGCAAAGGATGAATAACAATGTTTTTGTTTTTTTTTCTTGAGAAGATGGTCAAATTGTGGCTGTCTTCCCTGCCTCTTTCTTCAGTTCCTTAATGGAAACCCAGGCACTTACCATTCCTAAGCTTTCTAGGAACCAGAAAGCACTGAAAAGGAGTCTTTGCTTTTCACTATCTTTCCCTGAAGATCAATTCTTACACAGCCATCCCACTTTCTATCCAGTGATATTTCTACTCCAAAGCTCAAATTCACCAGGAGGCAACATCAACTAATCACCAATCACATAGTGTGTTTCCTAATAAACCCTCTTTTACCCTTTGCAGCACCCCAGATTGGAGTCCGAAATTCTTACCATTTGAATGATCAGCCTATAACCTTTACATTTTAGCAAAGAAATAATAACATAGCATCTGAAAAAAATGAATTAGTAGCTAACATATAAAAAGAAAACTAATTATCTTATTTATTGGTTAATAAATTCCTTTGCATATGGGGCTACTCACAGATGTGACAGATGGTAACAGTGGAAGGTTGCAAGGTGAGGCTGGGTATAAAGAATTACTAAGATCCTGGTAATTCTGCTTTTATTTATGTTCTTTCATTTACTGCTGTTTTGCTGACAATTAAAACAAGAATCTCAGGTTATATAACATGTCTGGTATTAACTAGCTATGTGGCTGAGCTAAGATTTAACACAAGGACTGGGCTCCAATCTGTGCTGAATAAAATTTTGAAAATGTTAATGCCCTGAGAAGTACAAGGCAAATTAAAATGCAGCAAGAGAGAATGACATAACTTTCCTCAGAAGAGAAAGGAATAGAACTGGAAATTAAATTATTCATCATATACTATGAATCAGGTGTTCTGCTAGGTACTTTATTTTATTAATCTTGATGTAACATCTTGAAGTAGCCATTGCAGTATTTTTAAAAATAAGCAAACTGATGTTTGCTGTCTAACAAAACTTGTTAAATATGGTTTTGGGATCCAGAGGAGTCACAGAGGTCAAAGACACATTCTGAATCTTCTCTACCGTTTTCTTCCATCCGTGCCATTAACCCATTGCATGCTGGCTATCAATATTTTACTTTTCCCCTAAAACATAGTAATCAGTGATATAATTTGTTGTAAGTTTTAAATAATCCAATGAAATGTTTACATGTAATACTGAACCAGGTTATTATAATTATTTTGTTATTAATAATCATGACTTTTAGTCTTTTTGTGGACCCAAAAGACTATAAAAAGCCATGATATAGAAAAACTCAACATTTCATTGCAAGCAATACATGCCTTCCTCCCCCCTTCAGGTTAAATCTCTCTTCTCCCAGTGGAGTTCATACAGTCATATCAATTGAATGCATTCTTATTTCCTGGTCATGTAGAAGGTGCTGACCAGGCTACCTGACTTGAATTAATCTTCCTGGATTTCTGTGAAAATTTGAAGTTTCTTGAATTTCCTCTGGAGTCTATGGCTTACAGTACTCAGGAAATTATGGGAACTAGATAATGTTCATGGTACTTGAAATACAATCAATCCCCTTCATTGGTCTAGTACATTCTAAGTGGAAATTAGGAAAACTTACAATATTGCCACATTTACTCCCTTTGTCCAAACTTTCTTTTCAAAAAAGCTGGTTTATTTCTCTATTAATAAGAATTAATAGCATTCTGTTCAATCAATAGACAAGTTAACTGGCTAATGATTTTTGGTTAATCTGTCACTAAAATGTGCTCAAAGTAACTAGAATTTTTACTGACTTCAATCTTTAAAACCAGTCAGATCTTACTTTGTCAACCTTGTTTCTCATTATTTTTAAACAGAATTGAACATTTGTTTTGGCCTTATAAAGAGGAAGCCTGGGGAATGCAGAAGGAAATAGAAAATATATAAACACTTAACAGAGGTGGTGTAGTCCAGGATAGAGAATTTTCTAACAGACAATGGGATAGGGATGAAAATTTAATAGGACTTTTTTTTTAATATTGCTTAATATTCAGAGCCTTCACGTATTCATTTTTATCTTTAGAATTAAATCTAACAAAGAAAACTGGCACTCTAGGTTTAAAGTTGATCTGAGCTTTTCTGGGTAAAATATGATTTATATCCTAAAATGACCCCATACTTTATGGAAATAATAGTACTTCAAATACTCCCAACATTAAATTTTGCTGAAAAAGAATGGAAACTCATCCTTTCCACTTTAAAAGTTGAGAAATCTTTTGATTTTAGGCTCTAACTCAACTATTGTCTAATTTCTAAATAGCAAGATGGTATGCAGGGGGTGTAACTTTAAAAGAGTAGCCCATTAGGGCTCCCCTGGCAGTTCAGTGGTTAGGACTCAGTGCTCTCACTGCTGGGGCCTGGGTTCCAACCCTGGTCAGGGAACTAAAATCCCACAAGCCACATGGTGTGGCAAAAAGAAAAGAAAAGAGTAGCCCATTAAATAGTCTAATCATTTAACATTTTCCCTAGATATTAAAATATTAATATTAAGTTAATTTTTCCTAAATATTGTTTATCATTTATTTCACACAAAATATCCCCAAATAATAATGAACCCCTATTTAATACCCACTTATATGAAAGAGACACATCTCATTTCACCTTCATTCAGAAGTTACAGGCAAATATTATTATATTCTTTAATACAATTTAAACAATAATTTTATCTGTTTTATTTTATCTTATAAGGGAACCAAAATATAAAAATTAATCCAATTGCCTTGGTTTGCCTAACACCAAAACCATATTATTTCACTTGATGACTCTGCTACCATCAACTCCTTATTTATAGAAACAAGGTGATTTATTTTCATGTATTAGTCTTTCATCACTAATTGGTTCCAGGCTTTTCATAATAGATTAATTATTAAACTTCAGCAGATATACTATAATTATGTATACCTTTTTAAAAATTCAAATCCCTAGACTTCACCCCAAGAGATGCAGGTTTAGGTTGGAGGGCCCAGATCTGCATTTTATCAATCTCATGTTGCACTATTCAGGATGTCCCAGAACACTTTACTACCCAAAAACCTCAACATAATTGATTTTGACTCTACGACTAATATTTTTTGAACACTTTCAATGCTCTAGTCACTCTCCTAAGAACCTTACACACCTCCTCCCTCTGCCTACTCAACCCTCACTCCAAATCTTTCTTCATGAATTTTTCTTTGCCTGAAAATTATTTCTCTCTCATTTAATTAATATTTTTTCTTATTCTTTAAGCTCTGTTTCACTTCTGACTTCCTCTGTAAAGACTTCTCAAACCATGCCAAGCTACATCTCTTTTTTTGTCCTACTATACCAACAGCACATGTTGCTTACTTATACATTTTATTATTTTACCACACAAACACACTGTCATACTTTGAATAATGCACTCTGTGCTCTATGTGTGTGTGTGTGTGTGTGTGTGTGTGTAAAGTCATCTTGAAAAGGACTAGGATTTGGTTGCACATCACAGGACTCACTCAGAACTAGGACATACTGAGATGACAAAGATCAGGACACTTTGAGTGAACAGGTTCTGTTGACATCAGCACGCTATTTGTCCTATTTCCTATAGGAATCACAGACACGAGGCTGGGGCCCTAGACTAATTTGTGTATCCTTGAAGGGTACTGAAGGTGTTTTGTCTTTCAGATCTAAACGAGTCTATCTGCATTAGCATGCTCACCTTGGGATATTTTGCACATATAGTGTGCAGATTTAGCTCTTTTCTAAAACATAACTTTATTGCTATGAATCCCCTTCAGGATGGAACCCAGACTCCTAATCATGACCTGGTCTTTCCTTCTTTTTTAATTATTTTATAAGTTCCTTCTATTCTCAAGCCATATTGAAATATTTATACTTTATGGAACTTATTATGATCGTTAAATACCTATGCCTTAAGATATGTTGTTCACTGGGTTTATAATATCTACTTCCTCAACTATTGGCTGAATTTCTTTATAAATGGCTTCCTTTTTTCCTCCAGGAAGGTGGAGATGGAAAGTACACCTTACCATTTAAAGGAATGAGAAATTAGTATGTGTTTTCCTCATTATTTGTTTCCTGTCACCTACCCCCCATACACACACCCTCCAATCCAGCAAGTATATTCTTTTTTTTTTAACATCTTTATTGGAGTATAATTGCTTTACATTATTATGTTAGTTGCTGCTGTATAACAAAGTGAATTGGCTATATGTATACATATATCCCCATATCCCCTCCCTCTTACGTCTCCCTACCACCCTCCTTATCCCACCCCTCCAGGTGGTCACAAAGTGCGAGCTGATCTCCCTGTGCTATGCGGCTGCTTCCCACTAGCTATCTATTTTACATTTGGTAGTGTATATATGTCCATGCCACTCTCTCACTTTGTCCCAGCTTACCCTTCCCCCTCCCTGTCCCCTCAAGTCCATTCTCTATGCCTGCATCTTTATTCCTTTCCTGCCCCTATGCTCTTCTGGACCTTTTTTTTTTTTTTTTGGTTTTAGATTCCATATATATGCATTAGCATACAGTATTTGTTTTTCTCTTTCCTACTTACTTCAGTCTGTATGACAGACTCTAGATCCATCCACCTCTCTACAGATAACTCAATTTCGTTTCTTTTTATGGCTGAGTAATATTCCATTATATATATGTGCCACATCTTCTTTATCTATCCATCTGTTGATGGACAACCTTCAGAATGGGAGAAAATATTTGCAAACAAAGCAACTGACAGGGCTTCCCTGGTGGTGCAGTGGTTGGGAGTCTGCCTGCCAATGCAGGGGACACGGGTTCAAGCCCTAGTCTGGGAAGATCCCACATGCCGCGGAGCAACTGGGCCCGTGAGCCACAACTACTGAGCCTGCGCATCTGGAGCCTGTGCTCTGCAACAAGAGAGGCCGCGATAATGAGAGGCTTGTGCACCGTAATGAAGAGTGGCCCCCACTCACCGCAACTGGAGAAAGCCCTCGCACAGAAACGAAGACCCAATGCAGCCAAAAATAAATACATAAATAAATAAAAATATATTTAAAACAAAATAAAAAAGACTCCTTCACTAACATTCCAGGAAAAGTGATTAGGAAAAATGAGGTCTAAATGATCTATTCATAGTTCTCTAGTTTCACTACTGGGCATATACCCTGAAGAAACCATAATTCAAAAAGAGTCATGTACCACAATGTTCATTGCAGCACTATTTACAATAACCAAGAGATGGAAGCCGCTAATATATTCTTTACTCTTCTCTATTCTGTGCCCATGAAGACTCTACTCTCTGGCTATAGCACCCAGGCTGCCTTGACTTTGGCTTGGAATTTTGGAACACTTTACATAAAATTAAAAATTCCTGGCTTTTTATAAAAGAAGAAAAAATATCTGAGCACCTGGAATGTGGGCTCATACTAATTTGGCAATGATGGGCAGGAGCTGAGAAGCAATTGCATCCTTTAAACGGGGAAAGTACCATTCCCAGTGGTCTCCCCATATGCATCTAGGCACATATTCTTGGATTGCTTAAACCATTTTTGTTGGCTTCAGGACCCCTTTGAACATATGTCACTTTAACTGCTGCTCCGTGATCACCAATGGAGGATTTGTGCTTTAGAAGCTTCACTGAAGATAATCTACCCCTCCCTTTCTTTTTCCTCTTCATTTCCTCTAAATAATAAGATGCCTTGGTATATGGAGAAAATATTTGTTATCCATACAAGTACTTCCTCCCACAAAATTAATTTGGGGGCTTCTTAAGCCCTTTCTTTCTGATATCACAGTCCATCAACTCCAAGTTTTGTAATAAAACGTTGCCTGCAAAATGGCACAGAAACAGCTGAACTGGCAGGAGGGCATTTCCATATCACAGTGAACTTTCTATCATTGGGCCTACTTCCATCTGCAAATTCTCCAAGCCTTACAATTTCCAGTTGCTGCTCCCCGTGTGAACTGCAGGAAAATGAGGTTTCCAAACAGGATCTCATTTCTGCTTGCCCCATATCTCAGTGGAATCAATCAAGGAGAATTATGCTGGGAAGATTGAGAGATGGCAAAGGAGAATTAGTAAGTATGGTCTTATTCCAACAAAACCACATAATCTAAGAAAACAATTTGTGGATCTGACAGTAGATATTGCAATTGAATATTATTTTGTAGGAGCAGAATTACTGCTACTGCTGTTAGCACACAGCAGGTGGTTGGATGTTTGCAACTTTTATGAAAGCCATTTTTATCATAGTACATTTCATGTAAACAGTGGCAATAAAAAGCTAAATTGTTCCAGGAATAAGATGCAAATATTACAAATGGGTTTTCATCAATAAGAATTTGGCATTTGTGCCTGAATTAAAATAAAGAATAACTTTAAGACAACACTGACATGTTCAATACATTTTTGGCTCTGAGTGTCACTGGCAAGTTATTCCCCACAGTCATCCTGTAGAGATTCCTGTTAATCTTGGTGAATCTGATATTTTGGAGGCTGCTCACAACATTATTTCACTTCTTCCGGTTCCCACTTTGTTCAGTAGTTTTGAGTTTTGGAAGATACAGTCATATTTTTGTTTCCGTGTATTTTCAATGACAGGCACAGTATCACAGTACTATATTTGTCGTAGGAATATTCAAATTCTTTCTCTGTTCATCTTTGGGAGTCTTCCATTTTAGTTCTTACATAACTTTGTGGAGATCATAATCTTCTTGAAGACTTTTTTTTTTTAAGTAAAGGGATTCCATTTATTAAACTAAAATCCTAGAAACAGACAATGTTGCAATAGTTTGAATTCTCTAAGTTATTCCTAGACCTCTTTTTGTTTCAGTTAGTAAAATTGAGTAAACCTCTCTGGATCAAATAAAATTCAAAACACATAGTGAACTAAGTGTTTAAGTGTTATGAAAGAAAATATGAAATGTGTTCTCTATATCAAGCTGTGTACCATCTTACAAGCATAATAAAATATAGGTTTAACTTTACTGTGCCATTTTATGTTTGTAAGTTACCACAAAATCTTGAAACAACTGATTTTGTTCATTAGTATGATGACTGATAAATTACATACATATTTAATACAAAATTTAAATAAACTTAAAAACTAGATATTTTTAAAAAGTGGAAAATGAGACTGGGAAAGGTCAAGTAACTTTCTAAAAACTTACATATAATATGTAGCCTAACTAGGATTCAAGCCAAGGAATTCTCTCTCCTTCCTATCTTTCTCTGCTTTTTCCCTCTGCCCCCCCTTATTCTACCCCTTCCTTCCTTCATTCCTTCCTTTACTTTCCTTTTTTCTCTCCTCCATTTAATTTCTTATTATGGTAAGATATACATAATATGAAATTTCATATACATAATATGAAATTTATTAATGCCAGTGAATTTAATATCAAATTCACTGGCATTAAGTTCATTCACAATGTTGTACAGCTGTCATCACTAAGCATTCCCAGAAATTTTTCATCATCTCAAGCAGAAACTGTACTCATTAAGCAGCCACACTCCATTCCTTTTACCTCTCCCTACCCTTTTACCTTCCGTGTTTGATTTTGACTACCCTAGGTACCTCATATAAATGAAATCATCAGTATTTGTCTTTTTGTTCTGGCTCATTTCAATTAACATAATGTCCTCAAATTTATATTATGGCATATGTCAGAATTTCAATTCTTTAAAAGCTGAATAATATTCCATTTTATGTATATACTATATATTAAAAATCTATTCATCTGTTGGTAAACACTCAAGTTGTTTCCACCTTTTGACTATTGTGAGTAATGATGCTATAGATGTGGTGGTACAGATATCTTTTCAATACCCTGTTTTTATATCTTTTATGTATATATAGAGAGGTAGAATTGCTGAATCATGTGGTGATTTTATTTTTAATTATTTGAGGAACCACCACACTTTTTTCTTTCTTTCTTGAGAGTAGCCATTCTAATGTGTGTGAGGTGGTATTACACTGTATTTTTTAATTGTTATATTGTTCATGTATAGAGGCATGATATTTTTTTCTTATTTTGTATCCTATAAGTTACCTGCATTTTTTAATTAGTTCTAACTTTATTTTGTGGAACCTTTTTCTACATATAAGATCATGTGGTCTATGAATAGATAATTTTACTTTTTCTTTTCAACTTGGATAGCTTTTACTTACTTTTCTTGTGCATTTGTACTGGCTAGGACTTTCAGTACTATGTTGAGTTGGAACTGGTGAAAGTGGGCATCCTTATCTAGTTCCCAATTCTAGAGGAAAAGTTTTCAGTCTTTCATCATTGAATATGACACTGGCTGTGGGCTTTTCATGTATGGCCATTCATATGTTGAGGTTGTTTACTTCTAATACTAGTTTATTGATTGTTTTTGTCAACAAACATTATTGAATTTTTTCAAATGCTTTTACTATATCAATCATGTATGTATTTTTTCTTCAACCTGTTAATGAGGTGTTTTACTTTAATTTACTGGTAAGATATACATAATATAAATTTTACCATTGTATCATTTTAAGTGTCAAATTCCCTGACATTAAATTCATTTACAATGTTGTATAACTGTCACCACTAACCATTCACAGAAATGTTTCATCATTTCAAGCAGAAATGGTACTCATTAAACAACCACTCTGCAACTTAACTTCAATGACATAAAAATTCTCTACCCTTTCACAGTCTTGTCCCTTCCCTATTTTGTCATTTATATCACAAGTTACATATTTATATATTGTGTATCCATTAACATAGATCTAAAATTATTATGTATACTATTGTCATTTAAATTCTATAGAAGAATAAAAAGTATAGTTAACAATAAATTTACACTAATGCAGGTTTTTATATTCATCTTTATATTTACCTTTATCAGAGAACTTTATATTTTCTTATGCATTCTAAGTACTGTCTACTGTCTTTTGTTTTAACTGAAAGGACTCCCATGAACAGAAACCATGTAATGTATTCCCTCAGCTTTTATTTATCTGGGAAATTCTTAAATTATCCACCATTTTTGAAGGGCAGTTTTGCTACATGTAGAATTAGTTGTTTTATGTTACCTTTCTCCTACAGCATTTTAAATATTTAATTCCATTGCATTCTGCCCTACAAGGTTTCTGCTGAGAAATCAGTTGATAAGCATACAGAGGCTCCCATGTATGTGACAAGTCACTTTTCCACTTTCAAGATTTACTCTCTGTCATTGACATTAAACAGTTTGACCATAATATATTTCATTGTGACTCTTTTTGGAATTTTTTTTCCCTTCTTTCATTGTGCTAGCTTCTTGCATTTGTATTTTTTACTTGTCTTTCCCCAAATTTGGGAAATTCTAAGCCATTAGTTCTTTAAATAAGCTCTGCAGTTTTCACACTCTATCCTCCTTCTGGAATGCCTATATATGTATGTTTTCCTGCATAATGGTGTCTCATAAGTCCCTTAGTCCCTGTTCAACTACTACTATTTTTTCTCTTCAGATTCAATAATTTCAAATGACTTGAGTTAAATTCCCTGAGTTTACTTCTGAGTGTTCTAGTCTACTGTTTAACCTCCTGAATTAAAATTTTCAATTCAGTTATTGTGTTTTTCAGCTTTAGGATTTTGGGGTTAGTTCTCTTTAAATTAATTTCTACCTCTTGTTTGTATTCTCATTTTGTTTATATATTATAGATTTATTTTATTTATTTGAATGGGTCTTTATTCCTTGTTTACTTTTTGTTTTTTTAAGAAATATTATCTAGATTTAATAATTTTTACAGTGCTTTCTTCACATGGGTCAGCTGGAAAGTCTAAATAGTTGCTATACATTAAAAATATAAAATTAGTTGCAGATAATTTTTTATAACATTTTTATTGGAGTATAATTGCTTTACAATGATGTGGTAGTTTCTGCTTTATTACAAATTGAATCAGTTATACATATACATATGTCCCCATATCTCTTCTCTCTTGCATCTCCCTCCCTCCCACCCTCCCTATTCCACCCATCTAGGTGGTCACAAAGCACCGAGCTGATCTCCCTGCGCTATGTGGCTGCTTCCCACTAGCTATCTATTTTACATTTGGTAGTGTATGTATGTCCATGCCACTCTCTCACTTTGTCCGAGCTTACCCTTCCGCCGCCCCATATCCTCATGTCCATTCTCTAGTAGGTCTGCAACTTTATTCCCATCTTGCCCCTAGGTTCTGCTGAACATTTTTTTCTTTTTCTTTTTTTTTCTAATATTCCATACATATATGTTAGCATATAGTATTTGTTTTTCTCTTTCTGACTTACTTCACTCTGTATGATAGTCTCTAGGTCCATCCACCTCACTACAAATAACTCAATTATGCTTCTTTTAATGGCTGAGTGATATTCCATTGTATATATGTGCCACATCTTCTTTATCCATTCATCCAATGATGGGCACTTAGGTTGTTTCCATGTCCTGGCTATTGTAAATGGAGCTGCAATGAATATTTTGGTACATGACTGTTGTTGAATTATGGTTTTCTCAGGGCATACACCCAGTAGTGGGATTGCTGGGACATATGGTAGTTCTACTTTTAGTTTTTTAAGGAACCTCCATACTGTTCTCCATTGTGGCTGTATCAGTTTACATTCCCACCAACAGTTAGTGGTGAGAGTGAGCAACCTTGTCTTGTTCCTGATCTTAGTGGAAATGCTTTCAGTTTTTCACCGTTGAGGATGATGTTTGCTGTGGGTTTGTCATATATGGCCTTTATTATGTTAAGGAAAGTTCCCTCTATGCCTACACTCTGGAGGGTTTTTATCATAAATGGTAGTTGAATTTTGTTGAAAGCTTTATCTGCATCTATTGAGATGATCATATGGTTTTTCTTTTCAATTTGTTAATATGGTGTATCATGTTGATTTATTTGCGTATATTGAAGAATCCTTGCATTCCTGAGATAAACCTCACTGGATCATAGTGTATGATCCTCTTAATGTGCTGTTGTTAGTATTTTGTTGAGGATTTTTGTATCTATGTTGATCAGTGATGTTGGCCTGTAGTTTTCTTTCTTTGTGACATCTTTTCCTGGTTTTGGTATCAGAGTGGTAGTGGCCTTGTAGAATAAGTTTGGGAGTGTTCCTCCCTCTGCTATACGTTGGAAGAGTTTAAGAAGGATAGGTGTTAGCTCTTCTCTAAATGTTTGATAGAATCCGCCTATGAAGCCATCTGGTCCTGGGCTTTTGTTTGTTGGAAGATTTTTAATCACAGTTTCAATTTCAGTGTTTATGATTGGTCTGTTCATATTTTCTGTTTCTTCCTGGTTCAGTCTCAGAAGGTTGTGCATTTCTAAGAATTTGTTCCATTTCTTCCATGTTTTCCATTTTATTGGCATAGAGTTGCTTGCAGTAATCTCTCATGATCCTTTGTATTTCTGTAGTAACAGTTGTTATTTCTCCTTTTTCATTTCTAATTCTATTGATTTGAGTCTTCTCCCTTTTTTTCTTGATGAGTCTGGCTAATGGTTTATCAATTTTGTTTATCTTCTCAAAGAACCAGCTTTTAGTTTTATTGATCTTTGCTATCATTTCCTTCATTTCTTTTTCATTTATTTCTGATCTGATCTTTATGATTTCTTTACTTCTGCTAACTTTGAGTGTGGTTTTTTTTTTTTGTTGTTCTTCTTTCTCTAATTACTTTAGGTGTATGGTTACATTGTTTATTTGAGATGTTTCTTCTTTCATAAGGTAGGATTGTATTGCTATAAACATCCCTCTTAGAACTGCTTTTACTGCATCCCACACGTTTGGGTCATTGTGTTTCCTTTGTCATTTGTTTCCAGGTATTTGTGGAGCTGGGACGTCTCTTGTTGACCAGTGTCCTGAAGTTGGCTCTCCTACCTCAGAGGCAGAGCCCTGACTCCTGGCTGGAGCACCAAGAGCCTTTCATCCACACGGCTCTTTTGGGAGGTCTGTGGTCTTCTGCCAGCCTTCAGTAGGAGTTCTGTAGGAGTTGTTCCACGTGTGGATGTATTTCTGGTGTATCCGTGGGGAGGAAGGCGATCTCCGCGTCTTACTCTTCTGCCATCTTCAAGGTCCCCCCACAAATTCCTTTACAGACTGTTCTCAATGGATTTCCCTTCTTTGCTGCTCTTCAAAGCTTATTCCAGCAGGTTCCTCTGCCTGTCCTCAGGGCTCCAAGCACATACACAGACTCCAGCTTCTAGGTATCACTCAGGCATCTCCTGGCACAACCAAGCAAGTACCGTCCTTCCAAGATCTTGGCAGCTGGGAAGTGAAAGGCAGAGGGAGGGAGCGCGGGGCAGAAGCAGTTCCTGGGCGTGTGCCCACGGGAGTGGCTGCCTGAGGGACCCAGGAGCAGAGGGCAAAAAGTCTCCCCTCTTCAGTGGTTTTTTGTTTATTAAGTAGTGTACTGTTTACCCTCCATGTGTTTGTATTTCTTTCAGATTTTTTCCTGTAATTGATATCTAATCTCATATCACTGTGGTCAGAAAAGGTACTTGATACGAATTCAGTTTTCTTTAATTTACTGAGTCTTGACTTGTGACCCAAGATATGATCTATCTTGGAGAATGTTCCATGAGCACTGGAGAAGAATGTGTATTCTGTTGCTTTTGGATGGAATGTCCTATAAATTTCAATTAAGTCCATCTTGTTTAATGTATCACTTAAAGCTTGTGTTTCCTTATTTATTTTCATTTTGGATGATCTGTCCATTGATGAAAGTGGGGTGTTAAAGTCCCCTAATATGATTGTGTTACTGTTGATTTCCCCTTTTATGGCTGTTAGTATTTGCCTTATGTATTGAGGTGCTCCTATATTGGGTGCATAAATATTTACAATTGTTGTATCTTCTTCTTGGATTAATCCTTTGATCTTTATGTAGTGTCTTTCTTTGTCTCTTGTAATAGTCTTTATTTTAAAGTCTATTTTGTCTCATATGAGAATTGCTACTCCAGCTTTCTTTCACTTTGCATGGAATATCTTTTTCCATCCCCTCACTTTCAGTCTGTATGAGTCCCTAGGTCTGAAGTGGGTCTCTTATAGACAGCACATATACGGGTCTTGTTTTTGTATCCATTCAGCCAGTCTATGTCTTTTGGTTCGAGCATTTAATCCATTTATATTCAAGGTAATTATCAATATGTATGTTCTTATTATCATTTTCTTAATTGTTTTGGGTTTATTATTGTAGGTCTTTCCCTTCTCTTGTGTTTCCTTCCTAGATAAGTTCTTTTGGCATTTATTGTAAAGCTTGGTGGTGCTGAATTCTCTTAGCTTTTGCTTGTCTGTAAAGCTTTAATTTCTCCATCAAATCTGAATGAGATCTTTGCTGGGTAGAGTAATCTTGGTTGTAGGTTTTTCTCCTTCATCACTTGAAATATGTCCTACTACTCCCTTCTGGCTTGCAGAATTTCTGCTGAAAGATCAGCTGTTAACCTTATGGGGCTACCCTTATGTGTTATTTGTTGTTTTTCCCTTGCTGCTTTTAATATTTGTTCTTTGTATTTAATTTTTGATAGTTTGATTAATATGTGTCTTGATGTGTTTCTCCTTGGATTTATCCTGTATGGGACTTTCTGTGCTTCCTGGACTTGATTAACTATTTCTTTTCCCATAATAGGGAAGTTTTTGACTATAATCTCTTCAAATATTTTCTCAGTCCCATTTTTTTCTCTTCTTCTTCTGGGACACCTATAATTCGAATGTTGGTGCATTTAATGTTGTCCCAGAGGTCTCTGACACTGTCCTCAATTCTTTTCATTCTTTTTTCTTTCCTCTGCTCTGCAGTAGTTATTTCCACTATTTTATCTTCCACATCACTTATTCCTTATTCTGACTTAGTTATTCTGCTATTGATCCCTTCTAGAGAATTTTAAATTTCACTTACTGTGTTTTTCATCACTGTTTGTTTGCTCTTTAGTTCTTCTAGGTCCTTGTTAAAAGTTTCTTGTATTTTCTCTATTATATTTCCAAGATTTTGGATCATCTTTACTGTCATTACTCTGAATTCTTTTTCAGGTAGAATGCCTATTTCCTCTTCATTTGTTAGGTCTGGTGGGTTTTTGCCTTGCTCCTTCATCTGCTGTGTGTTTCTCTGTCTTCTCATTTTGCTTAAATGACTGTGTTTGGCATATCCTTTTCGCAGGCTGCAGGTTCGTAGTTTCCATTGTTTTTGGTGTCTGTCCCAAGTGGCTAAGGTTGTTTCAGTTCTTTGTGTAGGCTTCCTGGTGGAGGGGACTAATGCCTGTGTTCTGGTGGATGAGGCTGGATCTTGTCTTTCTGGTAGGCAGGTCCACATCTGATGGTGTGTTTTGGGGTGTCTGTGGCCTTTATATGATTTTAGGCAGCCACTGTGCTAATGGATTGGGTTGTGTTCCTTTCTTGTTAGTTGTTTTGCATAGGGTGTCATGCACTGTAGCTTGCTGGTAGTTGAGTGGAGCTGGGCCTTAAGGGTGAGATGGAGATCTCTGGGAGATTTTCACCATTTGATATTACATGGAGCTGGGAGGTCTCTTGTGGACCAGTGTCCTGAACTTGGCTCTCCCACCTCAGTGACACAGCCCTGATGCCTGGCTGAAGCACCAAGAGCCTCAGAATAAAAGGGAGTAAAGAAAGACAGAAAGAAAGAAAGAGGAAGATAAAATAAAGTAAAAAAGTAAAATAAAGTTATTAAAATAAAATCAGGGTACATCAAGTTGATTGTGGAGATTTAATCCTCTGCTCCTGAGGCTGCTGGGAGAAATTTCTCTTTCTCTTCTTTGTTCACAGAGCTCCTGGGGTTCAGCTTTCGATTTGGACCCTCCTCTGCATGTAGGTCACCTGAGGGTATCTGTTCTTCACTCAGACAGAACGGGGTTAAAGGAGCAGCTGATTTGGGGGCTCTGGCTCACTCAGGCCGGGGAGAGGAAGGGGTACGGAGTACGGGGCGAGCCTGCAGCGGCAGAGGCCTGCACGACATCGCACCAGCCAGAGGTGTGCCGTGCATTCTCCTGGGAAAGTTGTCCGTGGATCATGGGACCCTGGTAGTGGCGGGCTGCACAGGATCCCGGGAGGGGAGGTGTGGATAGTGACCTGTGTTTGCACACAGGCTTCTTGGTGGGGGCAGCAGCAGCCTTGGCATCTCATGCCCATCTCTGGGGTCCGTGCTGATAGCCTGTCTCGCCTGTCTCTGGAGCTCCTTTAAGCGGCACTCTTAATCTCCTCTCCTCGCACACCAGGAAACAAAGAGGCAAGAAAAAGTCTCTTGTCTCTTTTGCAGCTCCAGACTTTTTCCCGGACTCCCTCCCGGCCAGCTGTGTGTGGCACAGTAGCCCCCTTCAGGCTGTGTTCACGACACCAACCCCAATCCTCCCCCTGCACTCCGACCGAAGCCCGAGTCTCAGCTCCCAGCCCCCGCCCATCCCGGCGGGTGAGCTGACAAGCCTCTCAGGCTGGTGAGTTCCGGTCAGCACCGATCCTCTGTGCGCGAATCTCTCCGCTCTGCCTTCCACACCCTTGTTGCTGTGCTCTCCTCCGTGGCTCTGAATCTTTCCCCCTCTGCCACCGGCAGTCTCCGTCCGTGAAGGGGCTTCCTAGTGTGTGGAAACCTTTCCTCCTTCACAGCTCCCTCCCAGAGGGGTAAGTCATCCCTATTCTTTGTCTCTGTTTTTCCTTTTTTCTTTTGCCCTACCCAGGTACGTGGGGAGTTTCTTACCTTTTGGAAGGTCTGAGGTCTTCTGCCAGCCTTCAGTAGGTGTTCTGTAGGGGTTGTTCCACATGTAGAGGTATTTCTGATGTATTTGTGGGGAGGAAGGTGATCTTCACAGCTTACTCTTCCTCCATTTTCCCTTTTTCTCCTTTTGTGTTATTTTTGTGTGTGTCTTTCTGATGTCCTGTGATATTTTGTTGAAAATTGGGCATTTGAGAAAACAGCTACTTCTCCCATTCTTTGTGCTCTGAACTTTGCTAATTAGCCAGTTATAAAAGCTCAGGGTCTTCTCAAATGTTTTTTGGGAATGTTTCTTCCCTGAATCTGAGACTGTATTTAGGTTCCAGTTCCACTGTATACATTGCTATTTTGAAATGTCTTAATTTTCTAACAATCTTATCCTTGCTTCTTCTGAGAGCCTTAGCTATTTGTTCTATTGTATTCCTGGGTGGTTAACCTCTTGACCTCAGGCACTTATGGTAATGCATTACCTCTGCAGCAATCTTATGCCTCAGTGCCTTTCATTGGCCTCTATCATGATAGTCATATTATGCCACCCTTCTTGTTAGCACTCTGGATTAGGAGAGACAGACACGCTCAGGCAGTCCCTTGGCCAGTTCTTAATATGGAACTTGAAAGCAAGTTTCTTTTTTCTCTTCCATCCTGAGGGAGAAGATAGGAACTAGGTGGCTTTTTCCTGACCATGTCACATTGTCTTGGGTATGGGGCTGGGCTAAAGGTAACCAAAAATGTCACAAAATTTTCTATCATTTTGAATATGGCTTTGTCTCAGTTAGGCATTCACTTGATGGCTGCAGATCCCTAATTGGTTTCCAGCGTTCCACAAAGCTACTTTTGTCTTTATGTTGTTTGACATTTTTATGGGGAAATAAGGAATGGGGTCCTGGAGCTCCCTAGTCTAATGTTGCTGGTGTCCTGTAGTGACACATTTTAATTCCAGTCTCATCTCCTTTCATGAGTATTTTACAGATATTTTAATTGTGGCTAACATCAGGATTACATATAAAATCCTAAAGTTAAAGCTATCTAATTTGAATTGATATTATCTTAAGTTCAACCTCAAACCAAAACTTATATAGCTCCATTTCCCTTTTTCTGTTATTGATGTCACAAAT
>NW_020173109.1:1839130-1886899 GCF_003031525.2 Neophocaena asiaeorientalis asiaeorientalis | reverse complement strand
TATATATATATATATATATATATATATATATTGCATTTGTCTTTTAAATCCTATAGAAAGAATGTGGAGTGACAAATAATAATTAGAATAATACTGTTTTTTTATATTTGCCCATGTATTTACCTTCACTGGAAATTTTATATCTTCATATGTTTTGGAGTTACTTTTTAACATCTTTTTATAATGGGTTCTTTTTCATATTTTTTTAGGGCAGGCCTAATGGTAGTAAACTCCCTCAGCTTTTTAAAAATCTTGGAATATCTTAAATTCTCCCTCAACTTTAAAGGACAATTTTACTGGATGAGTAATTCTTTGTTTCTTTGCAATATTCTTTTTTCTTTGTACTTTAAATAGATCATCTCACTGCCTTCTTACCTCTATGGTTTCTCAAGAGAAATCAGCTTATAATCTTACTGAGAAACTCTTGTATATGACAAATTGCTCCTCTCTTGCTGCTTTTAAGAATGTATCCTTTATTTTGGTCTTTGGCCATTTGTGTCTCCATCTGGTCTGTTTGGGTTTTTCCCACTTAGAATTTGTTGCATGGCTTAGATTTGTAAATTCAACTCTTTCATCCAATTCAATAGGTTGTGTCTATTATTCTTCAAACAGTTTTTTGCCTCATTCTTTCTCTTCTTCTATAACTCCCATAATATTTATATCAGTCTGTTTGACAGAGTCCCATAAGTCCACTAGGTGCTTTACCTTCATTTTTTTCTTCAGACTTGGTATCTTCAATTGTCTTATCTTCAAGTTTGTGAATTCTTTCTTCTGCTGGTTGAAACCTGTTGTCAGGTTCATATAGTAATTTTGTTTTTTGTTTTTTTATTATTGTAGATATCCACTCCAGAACTGCTATTTGGATACTTTCCATAATATCTTTATTTCTGTTGATATTCCCCTTTTTTCCATAATTTTTTTATTGTTTGTTTCTTTATGTGTGTGTGCTCTTTGTCCATTTTTTCCCTTAGCTCTTTAAGTATATTTAAGACAAGTGTTTTAAAGTATTTGACTAGTAGGCCCAATATCTAGGCTTCCTTAATAAATATTAATACACACACACACACACACACACACACACGTGTGTGTGTGTGTGTGTGTGTCAATTTAGTTGTTCCTCTGAATTAAGTAATTCTTCCTGTTGCATGCATTGTAATTTTTTGTTTTTGTTGAGATTTGAGTATTTGACTAGTATAACATGAATACTCTGGATATAAGATTTTCCTTCTTCCTTGGGGTTTGCTTGTTGGTTTTAGTTTTGATTTGGTTTTGGTTTTTGAAGGCTGTAGTAATCCTTTCTTTTTCAGACTTTTCCAAATTATTTTTATAGAGACTTTCCTTGTCATATGTGATTTCTTAATTCTGTTACTTTAGTGTGTGTTCAGTTAAGACTTGACAGTGACTTCCTGGACTGCCAAGAGATGAAACAAATGAACACATAGACGAAGTACCCAATATATATTTATAAAATGGAGAAGAACTACTTCTCCCAGTGTTTGCAGATGGACACTGTGCTGGCTCTTCACTTAGCTAAGCTTCTCTGGGCCTCTGGATTGGCCAAGATGAAAGCCAAAGACCCTATCAGGGCTTTGATGAGCATGCAACTTCCTTGGGCGTGTGTGTGGCTGTATATACAATTGCTTTTGAATGTTTTAATTTCCCACAGAAGTCTCATCCCTTCTTTTCCTTCAGGCCTTAGATGGTCTATTATATTTTTCCACCCATAATCTCTTGTCCCAAGCTTTTCTGGGTTTTTAGTCCTCTTGTAGTTTTGAAAAGCAGTGCCTGTCACTTTCTTCCCTTGCCTTCCATGGTATGCAAAACAGATACATATATTGTATCAGTCTTTCAAGTGTCCCTCAGGCAAGTTATGACAACTGTACACAGTAATTTGCAAGTAATGTTCTGCTCTGCTCCTTCTAGTTTTAGGAGGTTTGGGGAAAGTTAGGACTTAGAACTGGGCTGGCACCTGCTCAAGATGAAGACCACTGCTGTGCTATGCAGGGGCTGATGCAAGGACAAATACTAATACCACAATACTTTCCTGCCATTTTGAAGAAAAATCTTGATTCAGTATTTGATTAGTTGTTGTAAACTTCTGACTATTTTTCAGAGCTCAAATTTGGTTCAGACATCTTTGGGTTTTTTCAATGTTTCTGTGGAGGAACAAGGGCATGGAGCTTGGTTCACCATTTTTCTGACTAAAAAATATATGCTTTTTTAATTGTTTTAAGTATTACATTGTCCTGTCAGGATAATTATAAAATTATAGGGATGGATAGATACTTAAATTTCAAACATGAGGTCCTGATTGATATAGATTTTTAGGATGGTTGTAAGGTAAGCAGTGTGCAGTGGATGAGATTTGAAATTGTAACTTAAAGATTGGTATGTTTTGGGCTTCCCTGGTGGCACAGTGGTTAAGACTACACGATCCCAATGTAGGGTTCAATCTCTGGTCAGGGTACTAGATCCCACATGCATGCTTCAACTAAAAATTCACATGCCACAACTAAGAAACCCACAAGCTGCAACTAAGACTGAGCACAACCAAATGAAAATAAATAAATAATTTTAAAAAATGGTATGTTTGAAGGTCAAGAAGAACTTTTAAATTAAATGATTAAAAACTTTGAGAAATTGAGGTGATCATTAGGATAATCAACAATATGTAGTTATCACAGACAGCTGATTTTATAACATCATATATCCCAGCTCATGGTTGATTACAGGCTGAAACCTCTTCACTCCAAAGTTTATTACCTTTCAGTGTCAAGATTACTCCAGGAGACAAGCACAGAGCCAGTCTACTACCCACCCTAAAACTATTTACCTTTATCTCTGGATAGGACCAGGGACAACTAAATCCCTTCAGAGTCAGACCCACTTTCAAATTACAGTTAGAGTGGGAGGGTGGAAGAGAATATGTACACAGACTTACCTGGTCAATTATTTTACCATTAGATGAGGAGAAGCTATCTTTGTGCTCATGTTAGTTCCTTTAGATCAGTGTTCATGGCAAGGGAAGCTTCCCTGGAAGAATTTGAAGACCCACATGGAAACAAGTATCTCTGAGAGGGTAAGTATTGCATTTTTTGATAGGGGTAGTATTTGATGATATTCTGTATAAGAGCCTAAACGCATAATGCAAATATATTTCAGGATTTTAAAACAGGAGTCAGCATTTTTTTCTAGAAAGTGCCAGAGAGCAAAGATGTTAAGCTTTGCAATCCTAAGGATTTTGTTGCAATTACTTAGCTCTCCGCCTGGAGTATGAATGAAGCCATAGACAACATGTAAACAAGTAAACTTGGCTGTGTTTCCATAAAACTTTGCTTAACAAAACAAGCATCAGGCTAGATTTCACTCACTGGCCATAATTTGTCAACCCCAGTTTTAGATTGTTGATTTGCTGTGCTTCCCATAAGCAGTATATGAAGTCATCTGAGTTAAAACATCCTTGGGCACCATCCTGAGGACCTGATTCAGAAAAGAAGAGTGAGGTCTGGGAAATTGCATTGTAATTATATGTTCAAAGTTGTTTTTATGTACATAGAAGTTCCTGAACCACTGCACAATTCCATGCTCTAAAGAGAACATATGTAGGAAAATGATTTTTATTCAGAACAGAAACAGAAAGCATTTCTTGGGAGGTCGGAGGTTAGATGCAACATTCAGGGGCTCAGACCTACAATCTTTCTACAAGAGGAGAATTAACTAAAAACTAAGAAAGTTAAGAGAAAAAGCAAATTGAGAGAAAAGTTTCCCACATCATAAGTAATGCAAACTCTTGGTTCTTTTTCTAAATTTCACAGAATGTGTTTTACTTAACAGATGTGTATAATAGACTTCAACAACTTTTCAACTGAAAGATTTAGGCGTCAGAATTGCTGGAAGCTCCCTCCTAGCCATTTTTTTGAATTGTTTCATCTCTTTACAAGAAAATGTACAGTGTAAGGTTAACTGCAGGTCCATATCTGAGAGAATGGTTTGCCTGCTTGAATAAATAATAACAGTATTCAAAAATTTCATCTTCTTCCCTGCCCAAGTTGTTGGGTTGCATCTCCGACCTAACAAACACTGAGCACAAAAACCTCAGAGGAATCCTTAAGGGAATGTAAATGAATGGTACAGCAAACAATAATAACCAGCACCCACTTCCCAAGTGAATTTCCCCAATCCAAGGAGAAACAACAAACCAGTTTGTGTTTTGCTTTGTTTTAAATAAAGTAGGTTAGCCAATGGGAAATATCAGTCTAATGATCACTGGCCACTTCACATGACTGTATTCTGTAGGATACAAAGCCATTCTTTAAGGGGGTTCTCTGTATAATTAAGAATTATATTAAGTAGTTAACAAACTCTGTGCATTGGTTTAACCACTGTGGTTTCCACAGAATAAAATATTAATCTTCATTCAAAAGACATATAACACTGTACCAATTGTTATGCACAAAGTAATAACAGAATCAACACTCCTCTTCCTGTAAGTGATTAGTAATGATGGAGGTAATAGAGGTGAACCTACCAATGTGCCCTATAATTTCCTCGCATAATTCACAGATCACAGTATCAACTCTGTCTAGTTGTGAGATTTAAGTGAGGCAAAGCATATGCAGTCTATAATTAAGCAGTTGCCTAACAAATGTTGTAATTGTATTCAATAAGCAACTATTACTGGCAGATAATATATGTATCAAAAGGACCCAGGGGCTATGTGAGGTTAGTCAATAAGCACAGAGATGCAAGGAAAAGAAAGCTGGATTTGTGCATTAAAATTCATTAGATCTGTAACTTGGAGCAAATACATCCCTTGCATATATGTTTCTCAACAGTCAAAGAGGGAACAGAACCTGCTCTACCGTTGACTGGCTTTATTATGAGGATCAAATAAGAGGTTACATGAAGATTCTTAGACAAAATATATTCTTCCAGAAATTTATTACAAAGATACTGGACATCAGGTAGTGGTAGTGGACATGTTTTGCCAAGGAATTCTTAAAAGGTCTAGCACTTTGCCCACCTGTTTTTCTGTTAAGAGTTTTTTAAAGGATTTTATCTCATCTTGAGGGAAATTTGTAAAGAATATGATAAGATGGATCTGAAACATGACAATGACACATTATTAAAATCCGTATATTTAACAGGTACATTTACAGCTTCTTTCAATCTGTTGTATGTAAAACTGTATCTTGATCATAGCAAAATATTTATTGAAAATATGGAACCATTTTAATACAGTGATAATTTGTCCAAAACCTTCAAAGAAACATGGAGATCATTCTAGCCTTCATATACATATATAGGAGTCAGCTGTGTTCTCAAAAAGCTCATTTGTAATGAAAACATTGTTGTCACATATCAGAAAAAGGTCAAAGTTGTGTTATACTAGCCCCAAGGGTAGGTGGCTATTTCTTATAGGGGGACCAATTTGTACAGAATGACAAAGAAAACAATCGAAAGAAAAAAAAAAAAAAAAGAAACCTTTTATAAAAACGGGAGAAAGTTGCAGGCAGCATCCAAAAGTATGGTCATGCCTACCAAGGAAAGTGTAATTGACATCCTTACACTCATATGATAAACCAAATGCTACAAAAAAGAGTGCTTTTACATCTTTCAGGGATAAAAACCACACCATGATATGTGACTTTATTGTATTAAACAGACTTTAAATAGAAGATTATATTTTCTAATGAAACCTAAAGTAAAATTAGTGACCCTCATTAATTAATTACACTTGTACTAATGCTTCATTCTATTACAGCCATTGTGAAAATTTTAGTTTCATATGAGTATTTTCACATAAAACCTATGTTATAAAATTTGATATGATCTATGAAAAATCTGTGCATGGGTTTCTGACTTGCTAAAGAAAAGAATGTATCAGAAAGTCTTCCTTCTCTTCTTTCAGAGTCCCACATGAATTTCAAACACTGAGAAGATCTTGGCAATGAGACGGCTTTATATGTCACATGCAATAAAAAGAGTAGTGTAATTAAATTATAGCTTCTGCAACTTGTCCATGTTCAAAAAGAAAAGTCTTATGATAGCATCTGGACAATGCTACCTCCTTCTTCTACATACATTTACACGTATTCCTCACAACCTAAACTTCAGCAATTTACTTGTAAGGTACTCTAACTAATGAGAATATGTTTAGATATCTTTATGTTTCACATTAATCTATATTTGACTACTTCGTGGGAACCATTTTGCTTTATTCTCACAACAGATACATGAGTTAGATGAGGTAGAATATATATTCAATTGTTACTCCAATTGCTCTAAAGCACAAGTAATAAAACAGGATCCAGGGTCAGGCTTCTGGAACCTCTGAAATTTATTTGCTGTGTGATGTTAGAAAACTCCTCTCAGCCTCTGCTACTCATCTGTGAGTGGTAATAATTAGTGTATAGAAATCCTATAAGGTCAGAGAGAACATTAATTGAGAAAAGTCCATGTAAATCCCTTTAGGGTAATTCATGACCATTAAAATGGAACCATTAAAGATGATGATGATAATAATTCTCATAATAGTGATGATGCTCTTGCTGCTGCTTCTACTGAAGGTGGTGGTTATGATGTTGATGGTGATGATGACGATGGTGGTACATGGTAATGATGATGATGGTGGTACATGGTGATGATGATGATGGTGAGGATGATGGGAACAAAAATGGCATAGTGATAATAGTTATACATGTGGTTCTCTACTGCTGATGGCTTGTGCCTGAATATGACAAAGTTGTTCTTTTTTAATAGGATCTCCGTAGGAATAAATTTCTGACTTGAGCAATCAGGGTTCCATAATGTTCAAACTTAGACATAAGTGGCCTCCAACCAATTTGCTCAGAATACAGCAAATCGAAGGAAGTATTAAGAACATTGTTTTCATTTTAGTCATTATTTCCATGTGAAACAAAATTTTTGTCAATAATTATACTCAAAATTAAGTGCCGGATAAGGTAAGTCATTTGAATTATTCTCTGTGTTTCATGTTAAGTATGAACCTCCAAATTAACAAATTTTACCAAAAGAAAGCAATTTTAATAAATTCTATATCAATTAAGAACATTTGATAATAAATGGTTTTGCATTAAATGTTTATTTTAATCTCTTTACATTCTAAAATAAAATTTGATAAGTCTATTTTAACCAGTCCAATATTTTTTATTTCATTTTCTCATGAAATCTGAATTTCTGGGAGCAAAAGTCAGCATTCTATCAACAAACAAGTTTAACTTTGTACTTAATTTGTTATCATATTCTTGCCTTCTGTAGACACAGTAATGAATAGATAATGAGATACTGCAGAACAAGAATTATTAACTTTCTGTATTCCCTATCTATCCCAGCCCATCATACAATATCAAACACATTGTAAGTTCTCCTTACATATAAGTGTGGATGAATGAATGAATGATCATTTCTCAGATGACTAGAGAAATTAGGAACAAACAAGGCTTTATTTTTCTAACTATAAGAGAAACATATTTTTATTTATGAAATATTAAATACTGAAAATGTAAATGAAGAAAGAAAATACTACTCAAAATTACAATGTTAACATCGTTTTATTTGTAGTTTTCTTTTTCTATACATAGTTTAGCCCAGTTTACTTTGTGTATGTGTGTACATATATAGCATTTAGTTACAGCTCATTTTACTTACTTTCTTGCTTATGTAGTTTCTTTTAGGATGATATAGGTGGAACATTTAGAATATTTTAACTTTTGTAATGATAAAGAATGTTGAATAAAATAATTCTGTATATCCTGCATAGATTCTCAGAAGTGGAATTTTGAGGAAAAATATTTCAAATATGTATATCCATATCTACCTATCATCCTCTGTCTAAATATTGTCCAAGATATTTACATCAATTTACACTACCACCAGCAACCTATGAGAATGTTACTTTCACAATAAACACATTCAAATTTTTTTCTGTGATTTCCATCCATGCAAAAAAAAAAAATAATAAGAAAAACTGTCATCTTGGGTGCCCATTTCTAAGCTCTTAAAAATTGGAGAAGGATTGGAGGAGGGATAGATAGATTGCAAATACTCTAGTATTGATATATGATTTCTAGTTTTTTCACTTTCTTTTAAAATTTTCCTCATTTTGCCCTTCTTCATTTTTATGTTGGAAACCTATTTCCAAGTAACCTCATTATGTGACAATTTGTGCTTGAGGTGTGTGTGTGTGTATGTGTGTATATATATATATATATATATATATATATATTAAAATTGCATCTCCAGAAACACTGCATTCCTCTTCCTGGTACAGTGCTGTGTTAATTTTGACAAGTAACATTTCAGCCAACAAATTGACAGTCTGTGTTCCATTTAACTTTAATTGAATCTAAGTAACATAGAATCCATTGTAAAAATATATGGATGCAAATATTTTCTTAATGCTGTCAGTATTGAATTTACTTTTTTACACCAAAGCTATCTGTTTCCAGACGTAAAATCCAGTTGATATGAATCTTCATCAAACAAAGAATAGTCCTAAATTTCAAAAACAAGTTCACATGTGACATTTGGTGATTCATCAATCATTTTATTATTTTTCTCAGTCATTGCAATACCTTATTTATCCAGCAGTGTTAGAGAATGATATGCTCCATAGAAGTTAATTTTTCAGATAACTGAGGTTTCTTATTTTAGAAAACAGAGCTTTTGATATTTTCATTAATTTTTATGAAAATATTTATAAATGCATTTCATATCTTTCTGCTTTATTTTTTTTTAATTTATTCTTATTTTTTCACTGAAATATAGTTGATTTACAATGTTGTGTTAGTTTCTGGCATACAGCAAAGTGATTTAGTTATATATATAATTATATTTATATTACTTTCATATTATTTTCCATTATGGTTTATTAAAAGATGCTTCACAGCTTTAATAAGCAGTGCATTTTTTCTAGAAAGGCAGCAAATGATTACAGAAAGCATAAGGACTTAGAATTAATTACACAAGAATATTGATTCCAATTTTTCTATTTACCAACCTATGTATTTGGCAACTTTTTCAACCTCTTCAATGCTTTTGGTTCCTTTGTTTGTTAAAAGGATAAATAGTCATTACTTTTAATAATGTAGTAAATATTTAGTGAGATAGTAAATGTAGGAGACAGTGTGGTCGTTGTCACATAGCAGATGCTCATTAAGGACAATTTACTCTACATTTTTATCCATCCCCTCTTGTCTCCCAACATTAAAAATGTATACGTAACACACGCAAGGAGTTTTGCCTGGCATTGTGAAAATGAAGAATAAGTAAATTCAGTACACCATAGCCAGGATACATGAGCAGTATAGTGGCAGAAGCAGAAACATAATTTCAACTTTGAGAGACTTGCAGAGGAGACAAAAAATTTACCTCTATCCTCTTTGAGCTTTTGACTGGGCCTAAAACTTAAATTGATACAAGATAGATTAGCAGAAGAAAAACATACAGATTTATTTAATGAATTTTTTATGATACGAGAGCTCTCATAAGGAAGACTCAAAGAAGCGGCAAAGCCTAAATGCTTTTATTCTAGGTTGAACAAAGAGAAGCAATTGAGAAAAAGTAACAAAATTATATGAAGAGGCTAAAAGAAAATAAAAATTATTTTAACAAGTTTTATTTTTACAGAATTTTGTCAGCTTTTAACTCCCTGTCAAAGAATGTTTGTTTTCTCTTGAAACTGAGACAGCATATTTCACAGAAGCATTTTATCTCCTGATTTCAGGGTAAAAAAAACCAGAGGTTAGAACATCCTTCTTGCATCTGCTGTTTCTCAAGTGCCTTTAGACAAAAAAAACCCTTATGCTCAAGTGGCATATTTTGGGGTGGCACATTTTTCCACCCTTCACTACATTGCTGTAAAATTCATTGTTGTGGCAAGAGATATGGACTCAGAAATTTACCTTTATTGGTTCAGATCACCCCTGAGAGAGTAGCTCTTTAAAGATGGTCCACACTTGCTCTTTTCATTATCTCAAATGTCCTTTGAAAATATTGAATGTTTTTATCTGCCTCTGCAGTATTTTGAAAGCTATAGCATCATCCTGAACATGATATGTGAGCCAGAAGGAACTGGCTGAGACATCTGGTAAACCTTGATTTATGTTTTCAGTTGCTCTGGCAGGATGGATGATGAACTTCCACTCTCTGTGTGTACCTCTACAGAGGCAAATTAACATCACTTTTCAGGGCATCCAATCCAGTGCTACCCTTGAGTATTGTCCTAACTGTGATCCTACCCTATGCAACGTGAAAATGGAACAAAAGATGTGGTGTGAATCAGGGATAGAATAAGAAATGTGTTATGATGGGAGGTATTGGTTGCTCATATCATTTGGTACTAAAAGTTCTGAAACTTTTATATAGTTTCAAAAATGTTCATATAGTAGACATATGTGCCAAAATGACTGCCTCAAAATGTCTTGTCCTCTAAGTTCTCTCCTCTAACCTGCATAGTTGCTTTCTCTCTTCATATAGCTGACAATTCAGTTATTCATTATTCAGCTGAGTTTCAAGCAAAGTAAGACAGATATTATTTTGAAATGTTTGCTCCTTAAATCAGTCAGAAACCAAACTATTTAACATAAAATATCCTGCTAATTTAACTTTCCATATTGTAAAACTAAGGGAATGTGTTCTTTAGTCTATCTTGGTGCAGACCCTGTATTATATGGTTTACATGTATTATTTCCCTCTTTTCATCCACACAAATGTTCTTGCAAAATAGTAACAAATTAGCCTACTTTACACATGAGGAAAAACTGAATCTTGGAAAAACAAGTTTCTTGTCCATGTCACAGAGCTATGAATTTGTTGTGTTGGAATTTTCACTTATCCTTTTTCTGAATCTTTCTGTATTTTCTTAGGATAAAATGACAGATTAACTGGTAAATTATTTAGAAACACTGGTCAACATACAAAAAAACTCTATTTAAAAATGTATTGTCCTTATTGAACAGAATATTTACCATTTTGATGGTATCAAATAGTCCTATTTTTTAAGGAACTTTGGAGAAATCCTCCCAAGTTGAGAAAATCAGATTATTTCTCTCATTTCCCTCACTCCTAATGATCATGGCAACAATTTAAATCTGTGGAGACTTAGGAATGCCATGTGGAAGTCATTGAATGAAAACATTTAATCCTGTGAAATACCTATCATTTATATTTTCTACAAGAAATACACAAAGAGGTCTTAGACACAGAAAAATAAGAGTATAGAAAATTAAAAGGGGAATCATTTTTTAAGTCAGAAGAAGTTTTTATTATTCAGACAGAAAGAGGAAATAAATTGTATTTGTATGAATATCTTTATGAAATATTGCCATTGAATATGCATTAGCTAGACTTATCTGGAATATTGTGATCACTTCTGAACTTAATAATGATAATCATATGATATATCACATGATAATCATATGCATATATTAGAAGTATCATATGCTAAAAAAATATATCTCAAGCTGTTGGTGTAGATTCTAGCAGGTAGAATAGCATCAATGAAAAAGGCAAGCCTGAGATCAGTATAAGCAATTTAGAATTATTTGACACTGTCCAGCCACGGATACTATGTCCTGATAAATTTAGCTTCCCATGTCTGGTTGAGTTTGAGCCAAAGCAATACAATCAGCTCTGGATAACGCTGAGGAACAGATTGGATGAATGTTGAATAAATAGTTATGGACAAAATAAACTTCAATTTCCCTTTTATTTTCAACATTCTATGCATTTTATGTAGAGATTTTTTGATAAATGCTTTCTGAGTAGGCAATGGGGAAGGAAGAGAACTATTTTGTCTGGATCACATGCTTACTGAAAAGTTAAATTATTGCCATGACTGACATGCTAGTTGATGAAGGTAATTAACACCAGGGTGAATAGAGTGACACTTCAGTCAGCTGGAGCCTTCAACCTTGAAAATTTGTCTATTCAAGATATGACTTTTTCCCTTGAGCAGTACTATTTTAACTGATAATCTACTTATCCAAAATTATTAACCTAATTTAAACAATACCAGCTTTCATTAAGTGAGCTACAGATGCACAATACTAGATTTGCATAGGAATCCATTTTTAATTTCCCACTCAAACATTAGTTTGCCACCTGCTCATCAAGAGGTGATTCCTGAATTTAATCTTGAATATTAGATTAGTCCAATCATTAATCCATTACTTCCCTTCTTATGGTAAAAAATAGGGTTTGGATTTAAATGACAGAAAGAAATAGAGGCAAATAAAAGGAGCTTAGTTTTTATATGGGAGGTGGCTTTAAAACGGACTATTTCTGGCATGAGCTTAATTAGAGTGAGATTAAAGAAGGATTTGATGATGAAAATTGAAAGAGCTTGTTATTTATAGTGGTGTGAAAGATTTATGAAGTTTTTATTGTTGTTCAACAAATATTTACCAAATATAAGGCTTATGACTATCTGTTCAACTCTTGGGATACACTGCCCTATAGGAGGATACAACTATAAGAAAAAGAAACACAGAATTCTATCAACAATGCAACACTAAAGGGTTGTGTGTAAGAAAATAAAGATACTTAATTGAGACTCAGGCAGATGGTGAGTAAAAGAAAGAATTATTGCAGTAAAAAAGAAAAAAGAAAGTTAAATTAAAAAGACAAGCAAGGTTTTGAATTCTAAAAACTGTGGAAATTCAGATTCTTGAGATGATGTGCAGTATATATATATTCATTTACAAAGTGGCAAAGTATAGAGATTTCTGCCTAATGCAGTATCACAACTGAACTTCAGTGCTTTCTGTCATTGAGAGTTAAAAGGTTGTCTACACAAAAGCATCATAAAAAAACAGGAGATTTATAGAGGGTTTTTTATTTGTTTGTTTTCTGTTTGGTTTTTGTTTTGTTTTGTTTTGTTTTTGGTTAGGATGAAGAAATAGGATTCATCTTTCAGTCTCTCAACTCCATTTGGTCTTCTTGTTTCTCTACAACATATAAACACACCCTACTGCAATAAATCCATTGTACCAGGGTTTGTGTGTTGCCTATTCAAAACATTCCTGATACAAGCTATTGCATTCACTTCACTGGCAGCTTGAAGGGAAGGCACTGTGAACATCAAGTCAGAGTGGCAGGGTGGTCAGGAAGAAAATACGACATATATCTGTGGGAGAAAACAGCAAATTATCGAGAAGGATATCGGCTATGCTACCGTAAAGTAAAACACCACCAGCAAGTTAACATGACAGTGAATAATAACACATTGCCAAATGGAACTCTGGTGGTAGCAAAAGAGTTGGCATTTAATTTGAGTTCAGGTTTTATATAAGCATCTCTGGAGCACTGAAGAGAGTTCTGGCATGCTTTGCCACATGTATTTCTGCATTCCAAGAGAAAAATGTCAAATGTTTCTGGAAGTACCAATTGTAGACTCTGATTGATGAGTTCTTATTGTTATTATTGCCACTGAACCTGTTTCAAAGACTAATTTAATGGTACACTTTGGACCCACCCCTCCAAGAAGAAAAATGATGTGTGTCCAACAGCTGGTCCAGCCCTTGTTAGTTGGAGATGCTAATACTATGAGTGTAGCATCTTGGAATAGTCAGGATAAAGGGTATTAAGTTTACACTGCATATCTCTTCTGGAAATGTCATGGTATCTTTATTTTTATTTGCCCAGCTGGTTTCCCAGTTTTACTGACCAATGTTTGTACACAAAACAATAAACGGTTGTTTATGATAGTTATACAAAATCAGAGGTTGAGACACAAAGATAACAGACCTGATAATAGGAGAATTGTTATTTAGTAAAAATTGCTATGTTATTTATTTTATAAAATTTCCTGGTTTCTCTCTGTAGTTACAATTGTGTTTCTAATAAAACCCCAAACAAGGGAAATACGCATGTTAAAGACAATGTTGGTGGTTAGAGACAGAATATATATCTGCCTGAACTTGAACATGTATTGACCTATCTTTGCACTACTAATAATCTACATAAAAAATTAACATTAATATATAAATATGTATTACTAATCAAATTTGACTCGATATTTATTAAATATTTATGCCTTCTACATACTAAAAATATGTTTGATTATATTATGCTTTCTACCTTTGAAAGAGGCATCAACCCATTAATTTCATTATTCTGCAAGTAGTGATTTATTTACACTATGATTCAGGCACTGAGAGCATTGTTTAACAAAAATTACCTGCCCCTTTCCAAAAGTAGCTTGTGGTCTGAGACATTACATTTACATGTATGAAACATGAAAAAGCAAACACAATTATTAAGGTATGTGGTGTTAGAACAAAAGAAGCCATGACCCTATATTCACTTGTACAGGAAAGTCTTCCTCTCAGAATGGATGCCACACTTCACAGACCATGTTCATACATCACTGTGAGGACAAGCCTCACCATCTACTTACAGCTGAACAGTGATATTAGTATGGCTTTTATTGTGGTTGTATTTACACACCCATGTCTGAACTGGAAAGCTTTAGGAATTCAGAAAAGTAAAAGTGCACTATGTACCCTAGTCATGTTCTGGAAGGAAGAGAATATGTGATGGGTGGTAAAGGATGGATAAGCCCTGGATAGGTGGAGAGAGATTATTTTTTCTCCAGGAAGAGATAAGCAAACCACAGAAGGAGGAGAGAGTGTAAAGTAGGAGAAAGATGGAGAGGAGAGCAGCCTCCACCAATAGATGTTTCCAACTGGAAGATGGAGCTGAGTAGGTGGACCCAGCTCTGGATAAGGAAGACCTTGAATACACAGAGACCATAAAGTTGTCTCCAGAGAGTATCCATTCTGAGGTTTCCTTGAATGCTTCGTGTTTCATCATAAATGTCACCAATGGAGAATTGTCATATAGAGAACCAAATAATGTGAACTATGAGAAACATGGACCAAATGCTATTTTGCAATTTCTAGATAGATGATGATAGATAGATGATAGAAGATAGATATGATATGATATTGATATGATTGCTAGATAGATAGATAGATAGATAGATGACAGAAATGGATATAGCTGTAAATATTTAAATAGATAAAACCATAATTATCTTATGCTTGTTTCTTATGGCAGCAAATAATTGGTGCTCCAATAAAAATTAAAGTTAGCTTCTGGGAGTCTTCCTTGTCTGTGTTCAATATGTGAGGTTTAGACCTATTTCTTAAATATTTACCTGTGCAATATTTTCATGATTGTAGATCATAGTCCTGCTAACATCCATAGCTTCTCCCTTACATGAAAGTGTATTTAGAAGATTTGAAAATAAACTAGGAATATGTAACAGGAATTCGGATTCACGTCTTAACACCCTCCATCAATTTTCCAAGAGGGGAAAATTCAAGTACTGCAATCTGACTGTCAAAAGTGCATGGAGGGGCTTCCCTGGTGGTGAAGTGGTTGGGAGTCCGCCTGCCGATACAGGGGACAAGGGTTCGTGCCCCGGTCCGGGAAGATCCACATGCCCCAGAGCGGCTGGGCCCGCGAGCCATGGCCCCTGAGCCTGCGGGTCCGGAGCCTGTGCTCTGCAGTGGGAGAGGCCACAGCGGTGAGAGGCCCGCATACCGAAAAAAAAAAAAAAAGTGCATGGAGGCAACTACACAAATTATAAAATAGGATGCCAATAAAATTTATTTCTATGTGAAAGGTATATATGATAAATAAAAAGAGGATATTGACATCTCGGCCATCTGCTCCCATCCCAAACTTTCTAGTCCCTACACCTCTGCTCTCACACATCCTTGATAGCACAAGGGAGACTTATTTAAGTATGGAGGGTGCAATGCAAACTAGCCTTTGCTTTGGAAAAATGCATTTTGAACTGGTTCGTTCTTATCAGACTATGATGATTAACTGAATAAAAAATAAATAAACAAAAGGACTTAGTAAGAGAAAAGAAGGACAGCTCTGTGAATTTTGAGTCTTAATCAGGTCACTTTCTCCTTCATATTGTAATCTTCCTAGGTGACATACTGTTATTTTGTAAAGGGTGATAAAGTCAAAATATTACAATTACTATCTATATATAAATATTAAGCTCTTTCTCTGTGGGGAAAAAAATCAGCTAATTTTCTTTACTCCTTCCAGACAGTACAAGGATCCAAAAATTAAAATTTGCATAGCACCAAAGTTAATAGAACTTTGATTATCTCCCAAAGAGTACATGTGTACTAAAATGTGTATTTTGTCCTAAATGAGATAATTGGATGTGGTGGCTTAGATGTCATGTAGTCCTAAGTGTGAAGCCATAACCAATCCTGGACTCCTCTAGCCCCAGTCTCTCCATTTCTAAAATGAATATAGAATTTACCCTGCAAGGTTGTGATAATGCTTATTTTTATATATTTTTAATAGACCTTTATTGGAGTATAATTGCTTCACAATACTGTGTTAGTTTCTGTGGTACAACAAAGTGAATCAGCCATATGCATACATATATCCCATATCCCCTCTCTCTTGAGCCTCCCTCCTAACCTCCTTATCTCATAGCTCTAGGTCTTCGCAAAGCTTGAGCTGATCTCCCTGTGTTATGCTGCTGTTTCCCACTAGCTATTTTACATTTTGTAGTGTATATAGGTTGATGCTTCTCTCACTTCACCCCAGCTTCATCCTCCCCATTGGCTGTATCAATTTACACTCCCACCAACAGTGTAAAAGGGTTCCCTTTTCTCCACACCCTCTCCAGCACTTATAGTTTCTAGATTTTTTGATAATGGCCATTCTGACTGGTGTAAGGTGAGGCCTCACTGTAGATTTGATTTGCGTTTCTCTAATAATTAATGAATTTGAACATCTTTTCATGTGCTTCCTGGCCATCTGTATGTCTTCTTTGGAGAAATGTCTGTTTAGGTCTTTTGCCCATTTTGTGATGGGCTGGTTTTTGCTTTGATATTGACTTCTATGAGCTGTATGTATATTTTGGAGATTATTCTTTTGTCCATTATTTCATTTGCAAATATTTCCCCCCCGATTCTGAGCATTTCTCTAATGATTAGTGATGTTGAGCAACCTTTAATGTGTTTGTTGGCAATCTGTACATCTTTTTTGGAGAAACGTCTATTTAGGTCTTCTGCCCATTTTTGGATTGGGTTGTTTGTTTTTTTGTTATTGAGCTGCATGAGCTGCTTGTATATTTTGGAGATTAATCCTTTGTCAGTTGCTTCACTTACAAATATTTTCTCCCATTCTCAGGATTGTCTTTTCACCTTGTTTATAGTTTCCTTTGCTGTGCAACAGCTTTTAAGTTTAATTAGGTCCCATTTGTTTATTTTTGTTTTTATTTTCATTACCCTAGGAGGTGGGTCAAAAAAGATTGTGCTGTCGTTTATGTCAAAGAGTGTTTTTCCTATGTTTCCCCTAAGAGTTTTATAGTTTCTGGTCTTAACATTTAGCTCTTTAATCCATTCTGAGTTTATTTTTGTGTATGGTGTTAGAGAATGTTCTAAATTCATTTTTTTACATGTAGCTGTCCAGTTTTCCCAGAAACACTTATTGAAGAGGCTACCTTTTCTCCATTGTATGTTTTTTCCTCCTTTGTTGTAAATTAGGTGACCATAGGTGTGTGGGTTTATCTCTGGGCATTCTATCCTGAACCACTGATCTATATTTCTGTTTTTGTGCCAGTACCACACTGTCTTGATTACTGTAGCTTTGTACTATAGTTTGAAGTTGTGGAGCCTGATTCCTTCAGCTCCATTTTTCTTTGTGAAGAATGTTTTGGCTATTTGGTGTCTTTTGTGTTTCCATACAAACTGTAAAATTTTTGTTCCAATTCCATGAAAAATGCCATTGGTAGTTTGATAGGGTTTGCATTGAATCTGTAGATTACTTTGGATAGTATAGTCATTTTCACAATTCTGATTCTTCCAATACAAAACATGGTATATCTTTCCATCTGTTTGTGTCATCTTTGATTTCTTTCATCAGTGTTTTATAGTTTTCTGAGTACAAAAGCCTTTTGCCTCCTTAGGTATGTTTATCCCTAGGTATTTTGTTCTTTTTGTTGCAATGGTAAATGGGATTGTTTCCTTCATTTCTCTTTCTGATATTTCATTTTAGTGTATAGGAATACGAGAGATTTCTGTGTATTAATTTTGTATCCTACAACTTTACTAAATTAATTGATTAGCTCTAGTAGTTTTCTGGTGGCATCTTTAAGATTTTCTATGTATACTATCATGTCATCTGCAAACAGTGACAGATTTACTTCTTCTTTTCCAATCTGTATTCCTTTTCTTTTTCTTCTCTGATTGCCATGGCTAGTACTTCCAAAACTATGTTGAATAAGAGTGGTGAAAGTGGACATCCTTGTCTTTTTCCTGACCTTAGTGGAAATGCTGTCATTTTTTTCACCATTGAGTATGATGTTTGCTGTGGGTTTGTCCTATATGGCCTTTATTATGTTGAGGTAGGTTCCCTCTATGCCCACTTTCTGGAGAATTTTTATAATAAAAGGTGTTAAATTTTGTCAAAAGCTTTTTCTGTATCGATTGAGATGATCATATGGTTTTTATTCCTTAATTTGTTAATATGGTATATCACATTGTTTTATTTGTATATATTGAAGAACCCTTGCATTCCTGGAGTAAATCCCACTTGATCATGGAGTATGAATGCTTTAATATGTTGTTGTATTCTGTTTACTAGTATCTTGTTTAGGATTTTTGCATCTATATTCATGAGTGATATTGGTCTATAATTTTCATTTTTGTGATAACTTTTTTTGGTTTTGGTATCAGCGTGATGGTTGCTTTGTAGACTGAATTTGGGAGTGTTCCTTCCCCTGTAAGTTTTTTGAAGAGTTTGAGAAGGATCAGTGTTAGCTTTTCTCTAAATGTTTGATAGAATTCGCCTGTGATGCCATCTGGTCCTGGACTTTTGTTTTTTGGAAGATTTTTAATTACAGTTTCAATTTCATTACTTGCAATAGGTCTGTTTATATTTTCTAATTCTTCCTGGTTCAATCTTGGAAAATTGTACATTTCCAAGAATTTGTGCATTTCTTGTGGTTGTCCATTTTATTGGCATATAGTTGTTTGCAGTAGTCTCTTATAATCCTTTGTATTTCTGTGGTGTCAGATGTGATTTCTCCTATTTTCATTTCTAAATTTATTGATTTCTCTCTCTTTTTCTCTTGATGAGTCTGGCTAAGGGTTTATCAATTTTGTTTATCTTCTCAAAGAACCAGCTTTTAGTTTTTTTATCTTTGCTTTTGTTTTCTGTGTTTCTATTTCATTTATTTCTGCTCTGATCTTTATGATTTATTTCCTTTTACTGACTTTGGGTTTTCTTTGTTCTTTTTTCTCTTGTTGCTTTAGGTGTAGGGTTAGATTGTTTATTTTATTTATTTTCTTCTTTCTTTAAGGGAGATTGAAATGCTATAAACTTCCTTCTTACAACTGCTTTTGCTGCACCCCATAGGTTTTGGGTTGTCATGTTCTCATTTGTCATTTGTTTCTATGTATTTTTAAATTTCTTCTTTAATTTCTTCAGTGATCTCTTGGTTATTGAGTAGTGCACTGTTTAGCCTCCATGTTTTTGTGCTTTTTATAGTTTTTTTCATGTAATTGATTTCCAATCTCATACCATGTGGTCAGAAAAGATGCTTAATATGATTTCAATTCTCTTAAATTTTCCGAGGCTTTATTTGTGACCAGGATGTGATCTCTCCTGGAGACTGTTCCGTTTGCACTTGAGAAGAAAGTATAATCTGCTGTTTTCAAAGGAAATGTTCTATAAGTATCAATTAAATCTATCTGGTGCACTCTGTCATTTAAACCTTGTGTTTCCTTAGTTATTTTCTGTTTGGATGATCTGTCTATTGGTGTAAGTGTGGTGTTAAAGTCCCCTACTATTATTGTGTTACTGTCGATTTCTCCTTTCATGGTTGTTAACATTTGCCTTATGTACTGAGGTGCTCCTATGTTGGGTACATAAACATTTATACTTGTTATATCTTCCTCTTGGATTGATCCCTTGATCATTATGTAGTGTCCTTCCTTATCTCCTGTAACAGTCTTTATTTTAAAGTTTGCTTTATCTGATACTAGTATTGCTACTCCAGCTTTCTTTTGATTTCCATTTGCATGGAATCTCTTTTTCTATCCCTTCACTTTCAATCTGTATGTATCCCTAGATCTGAAGTGGGTCTCTTTTAGAGAGGATTTATGTGGGTCTTGTTTTTGTAACCATTCAGACAGTCTGTGTCTTTTGGGTGGAGCATTTAATCCATTTACATTCAAGGTAGTTATTGATATGTATGTTCATATTACCATTTTCATAATTGTTTTGCGTTTTTTTATGGGTCTATGAGACCCCTATAAGTTGAATGTTGGTGTGTTTAATGTTGTCCCAGTGGTCTCTGAGATTATCTTCTATTCTTTTCATTCTTTTTATTTATTCTGCTCCTCAGCAGTTTTTCCACATTCTGTCTTCAAGCTCACTTATTTGTTCTTTTGCCTCAGTTAATTTGTTATTGATTCCATCTAGTGTATTTTTCATTTCAGTTATTGTGTTGTTCATCTCTGTTTGTTTGTTCTTTAGTTCTTCTAGGTCTTCGTTAAACATTTATAGTATCTCAATTCATGCCTCCATTCTATTTCCAAGATTCTGGATCATCTTTATTGTCATTACTCTGAATTGTTTTTCTTGCCTATTTCCTCTTTATTTATTTGGTCTTGTAAGTCTTTATCTTACTCCTTCCTCTGTGACATATTTTTTTTGCTATCTCTCTCTTTTTTTTTTTTTATGAGTGAGATTGTGTTCCTATCTTACTGGTTGTTTGGCCTGAGGCTTCCAGCACTGAAGTTTGTAGGCTGTTGAATAGAGCTGTGTCTTGAGCCGAGATGAGGACCTCTAGGAGACCTCACTCTGATGAATATACACTGGGGTCTGAGTTTCTCTATTAGTCCAGTGATTCAGACTCATAACTCCCACTTCAGGAGTTTTGGCCCGACCCCCAACTCATGAACCAAAATCCTGCAAGCCGTATGGGATGGCCAAAAAAAAGAGAGAGAACAATAACAAAGTAAAAAATAAAATTAGACTAGGAAATTAACAGACATGTTAGAAAGAATATTAATAATATAGATGAAACAACAACTGGAAGGTAAAATAGAGCCATAATAGTAAAATAGAGGAGGAGAAAAAAAAAAGTGGAAAAGATGTTGGCTGTGAGGGGCATGGCCTAAGCATCGGCAGGGTTTAGGCAGTGGGTAGGTCTTCTGCATAGGACCCACAATGTTGGAAAAGGCTCTGGAGGTGTGGGAGGTGGTGCTTAGGCTCGATGGAACAGAGGAGGCCATGTGTATCCCTCACCTCTGGTCTCAGAGGGCAGGGGACCCCACCTGGGAGCCCAGCAGGCTTCCTGGATTCTAGTGGGTGGGGCAAACACCCTCCTCTCCTCTCCTACTCCCCCTGTCCTGAAGGACCCCTCCCACCTGCCTCTCCTGTTCTCCACTGGCCTCCCTCCTATGCCCCCAGGACCAACACAGCCCAGAGGGAGCCTCTGATGGTGAAGGACCTAGCCTGAGAACTGGGCAGACTTCCCTGAGTGATTAGGCAGGAGACACACTGGGCACGTTTCTCCCTGATCTGAGTACCCAAGGGTCCCTTCAGGTGTGGGAAACCCTCCTCCCATTCAGCCACCACTCAGGGACGCTGGTCCTGTCTGGCCTCCACTTCTTCTCCCCCTTCTGTGCCCCCACTTCCTACCAGTTCACTTGGGGGTTTCTTCTGTCTCCTTGGGCATTGAGGTCTTTCACCAGTGGCTGGCAGGTGCTCTAATTGTGAGGAGATGCAAACTCCGCCTTTTCCCACACCACCATCTTGACTCCACACCCCCATAATGTTTAAATGAGATGCATAAACAGAGATGTTAGCACAGTCGTTGGAACAGAGTAAGTGTTTTCTTTTTTTTTTTTCAGAGTCTTTTTTAACAAATGTTAGTCCTGCCACGAAGAATGCTGCATGATGACTAAAGTGTCCAATAAACATAATGTTTTAATAATTGCCATGTCTTAATCCTTAAACTATGATCATCAAGGGCTTGAGCTAAGATGGTAATTTCAGTCCATTTCAAGCTTCCTTTTGAGACCTGCAATGGTCTATAGAGACAATCATTCTGGTCTGTTTAGAGCCATAAATCATTTTGTACAAGAAACCAGCTGTACTTCACCAAAATTGTAATCACCATTGAACTTTACCAAATTGAGGCAAAGTACCCACTGAATACTTCTTACCAGACAGTTTTCAGCATGAGCTGGATAAGACTTATCACAATTTACCGTTCAATAATCTTGACAAACCTTGATTGTTCCAAATTGCAGCTTATCATGGTAACATTTCAGTAATTCTGACAGGCAGTGGTGAAATAGTTTTTGAGCAGTAGGAATTTCCTGGTGGCTCTGAAATCATGCCCTGTACATGGTATAGGGACTGCTGAAGAGTTGAAGCTGACTTCCTTTGCATCTCTCAGGGCTGCAGTTCTTAGATGGAAATACTTTGAGGTCTACAAAACATGACACAGCTAAAAGAGGTCAGATTTGCAAACAAGTTCTTGAAAACTGAGTTTACATGAGGGTCTTATTATTTTAACCATGATACCCCTTTACAAATGTTGGACAGATGTATTATTTCCAGTGAATGCTTCACTATTGCTCCTCCTCCAAGCATTCTTTGTCCTACTAAATGTATGATACCTCTAAAGCCCATTTAGTAATAGGAAAGCTGCTTGACATTCTAAGCAGCTTTTTGAAATTGCTTAGAAATTTGGCAAAAGAGTCTGAATAGTTTGGAGGAATATTCACTCTTGCTATGGAGAGACCAAGTGAATCTTTTCTAGGGACTGTGTCTCAAGCTCTTCAAAAAACATACCTTCCAGATTCTTTGCATATCTTTTTTGTTGTTGTTGTTTTTAATTGAAATATAGTTGATTTACAATGTTGTTTTAATTTCTGCTGTATAGTAAAGTGATTCAGTTATACATATATATACATTCTTTTTTCATTTCTTTTCCATTATGGTTTATCATAGGATATTGAATATAGTTCCCTGTGCTGTACAGTAAGAACTTGTTTATCCATTCTCTATATAATAGATTCTGGATTCTGATTTTCCAACCCTCCATTTTAATAACTGGTGCCCCAGTCAAAGTTAATTTTTGCTTCTGGGTGTTCTCCTAGTCTAAGTTCTATTAAAGACCATGCCCTCCTCTGATTATGCATTCCAGAAAGTGTCAGTTTCATGAGTAGATTTAAATAACTGCCCCTCACTTAGAAAGGATCAAGGTAAGGGACACCATATTTATACCCATCAAGCTTTGACTTATCAAGCTTGATTCATTGAAGCAGTCATTTCCAGTTCCTCTTGAAACTGCATTGTATAGAAAGCACAACATTTTAAATAGTAAATTGGGATAGCTTCTGGGGACTGATGGAAGTTAGGAGGGATCTAAAGTCATACCTTGAAAGAGCATGGTCCTCCTTACACACACTTGTAGGAGGCATTAAGTCTGAGAGTGCTTCCTGATTAGCAAAGCTTACATGGAGTAAGGGTGGGTCCCTAGGAAGCACTGTTTATATTAACAGCTGACATCTAATCTGGATCCAGACTTTTCCATGTGCCTAGTCCCACATCAGTTATCTAGGAGAACAGATGGGAACTGAAGGCTGAGACACAAATTGCTTATAAAAATGAAACCCTTCAAGAATAACCCTTAAACATACATCCCTAACACCAAAGGAAAGAAGTGGGTTCACAAATTTTTGAAGGAGGGAGGTGATATAAATTAATTGGAAACTGTGGTGAAAGTATTTTACAGTAGAGGACTTTAAATGAATAAAACTTGAGACTTGTGTACATTTTCAGAAAAAAAAATCCTAAATGGGTGGTTTGAAAATAATAGATAAATATCTTATTTTTCCCTATCTCCCTTTTGAGACACCTGGAGGTTGGAAAAAAATATCTCTTTCTCCCTTTCTCCTTGGCTGATGTGTTGACTGAGAAAAAAATACACAACGTGAGAGTTGTGAGTTAAGTTTTATTGGGGAAAACCAAGGACTATAGCACAGGAGACAGCATTTCAGATAGCTCTGAGAAACTTCTCAGAAGAGGTAGGGGGGAAGGTCAGTATAAGTGATTTTGGTGAAGGGGGAGTACATGCAATCAAGCACACTTTTTTGCAGAAGGTTTCTGCTAGTCACAAGGAGCAAATGTCACCATTAATGATTTTAGTGCTTTTCTAGATATGAGAAGATGCAAGAATTGGGCTGATAAAATCTTCTCCTGAAAATATCTAACTCTTCATGACTAGCAGCGAGCCTCTGCCAAAATATGTGCTTGGCTGCACGTCCCCCTTCACTAAAATCTCATATAACACTGACTTTCCCCTTGTTGACAAAAAATTAATCAGCCAATCTAAGAGAGAATTGGAAAATTTTATTTGAGCCAAATTTGAGGATTATAACATAGGAAGAGCATCCCAGAAAGCTCTGAGAACTGATCCACCCATTACAAGTCAAGACACCGTTTATATAAATTTTCTGAGACAGAAGGCTGTACATTAAATAATGTATTATTGACAGTTTACACAATCCAGATTTAATTGCAATTGTAGTGGGTCCTGTGACCCTTTATAAGATTGAGGAGGAGTGTTATCGTTTAAGGAGTTGTCTTGTTGATGCTGGGAGAATGTTGCTGTTTAGGGTTGGGCAGGTATTTCTGCTGATGGGGGAGGTTTGGTCAATGCATAATGGGGATACAAAATGCACAGTGCTGGGGGAGTGGAGGACAAAGGGCAGAGAAGAATTTTTACGTTTAAATTTTTCTTGTCTTTCCATATAGTGTGAGTTTTATTTCACACCCCATACTTCTTGGGAGCAGTTCCTCAGAGCTATCTGAGATGCTGTCTTCCAAGATATAGTAAACATTTTGTCCCAAATAAAACTTAACTCACAATTCTCATGTTGTGTGTTTTTTTTCTTTTCTTTTTTCAGTCAACAACTACTGTAGTCCAAACAGCACAGAAGCCACTCTGACCCTCAGCTTCTGCTGGTGTCAAGCAGTGGAATGGGGCAGCACCAGAGACCCATAAAGCCCTGCAATGGAGGATTCATTTTTAGTTCAGACTCTAATTAGAACACGACCTTTCCAATATGAATCCCTTCTCATTTCTCCTGCATGGGGTGACAAAAGAAGTGTATCAGTACCTACTCTGATAACTAACATCTGTTATTACAGATGCAAAATGATTTACATGTGATAAATTCCATTCATAATCACAAAGGCACCATGAAGAAGGCATCATTTTTATTCTTGCCGTTGTACATATAAGAAGCTAAGGTTTTGAAAGCTTAAGAAAATTAGTAGGTGACTTGGCTTAAAGCAAGAAAACCACAATATTTTGCATACACATTTTGGGTTACCAAGCGAAGCTGAAATGGAGCAGCACCCTGTGGTCTTCCCCCAGTCTCATGTCCTCCGCCTGCATTTTGCCTGTGAAAAAACTTTAGCCAAATAATAAGTTTAATCGGAGAAGTGAGAAAATGCAGAAACAAAGGAAAACAGTACAACAAGACTAAAGAGTAATAGTTTAGTCATTAAGCAAAGTTAAAGACTTTTAGTTCCTCTTCATAGGCTATAGATACTGTTCTGAGCCATATCCTTTGAGCTGTCTTATACAGACTAAACTCCTCACCAGGTGGAAGAAGTTAACTACATGATAACCAGACTGTAGCCATGCCATAAGCTGCCACAATTCTGAGAACTGGCCTCAAGGAAATGGGAACAAACTGACCCTGGAACTGAAGATTAACTGTACCTAAAACAATCAAGATGACCCTGGTCAGACCACTGCATGACCGATTTCAAGGTGACTGTCAGAGCTGACTGTGCTGTTTCTGCATGTAGTCCCCTCCCTCCTTCTATAAAAGCTGTTGCCCACTGATTGTCAGTGGGGTGGAGCCGGCCTTTGGACAGAAGTTCACCCACTTCCCACCACCCCCCAGTTGCCAGCATCCAAAATAAAGCAAACTTTCCCTTCCCCAACCTTGCCTCTTTATTAGCTATTGAGTGGTGAGCAGCCGGACGCCATTTTCGGTTACAAAACAAGCTGATGGCTTTTTAAGACCCAGTAAAAGACCTTACATCGTTGGCATTCAGTTGTGAGAGGAATTCAGATGGAGGACTGTCTAGAATAGGCAAAGAAGTGGACATTCCAGTAAATACACAGTACGTCTTGGGTACTTGGACAGGACACTGATTGAAAACACTCAATACTCTTAATATGAGTTGTATACAATTATGAGGAAAACATATTATATCTTCATTCAAGAGTGTGGGAGCTACAAATCTTATTATGTTATTTATGATACCCTACATTTAGTGAGGGGTAGAAACCTTTAGGATGTGCTCTACATCAATCCATGATCTGGGCGAACATGATTCAAGAGATAGTAGAGCACAGTGATTGAGTGTAGGCTCTGGGAATAAATCAGCTGTTACTACCAAATGTAAAATAGATAGCTAGTGGGAAGCAGCCACATAGCACAGGGAGATCAGCTTGGTGCTTGTGACCACCTAGAGGGGTGTGATAGGGAGGGTGAGAGGGGGACTCAAGAGGGAGGAGATATGGGGATACATGTCTATGTATAGCTGATTCACTTTGTTATAAAGCAGAAACTAGCACACAATTGTAAAACAATGAAACTCCAATGAAGATGTTAAATAAAATAAATACATAAATAAGTAATAAATAAATAAATCAGCTGTTTGATTTTTGGCAAATTAATCTCTCCACACCTCCGTTTCCTCAACTGTCAAGTAAGGACAACAGTATCTACCTTTTTAAGATGGTTGTGAGCATCCTATGAGTTGATACATAGAAAACCATTGAAACAGTGGCTGGCATGGACGAAGCATAACAAACCCAGCTATTGTTATGGTCAATGATTTAGGTGCCCATAATGAATAAGTAATACTCTCCAGCCCGCCTTAAAGAAATATGTCTTAATCAATTCATTGCTATTGATACCACATTGTACACTAGCTCTTTAAGGACACGTTCTCGACAGCCAAAGCTTTCAGGTAACAGACTCTGAGCTCTAGAGACTGATGCCACATGATTTCACACCTTAGGTACTTGCCTCATCTAAATCAAATATGTTTGGGGGAGGGAGACTATCCACCTCTGTTTTAATATCTTCAGATGCTTTCTACGTATTGGGAAGAGGATTTCCAGCTATGACATAGTCTGGCTTCAGCAACTCTGCTCAGACTGAAGGTACCAAAATGAAGAAGGATCTATTGAATAAGGATACAAAGTATTGACTTGGAAAGATACACCTATGGCTTCCAAGCATGGTGTTTGATGAAAACCTTACTCAGTGCCTTTCAACCATAGTTTCCCCCTCCAAATATTTAGAGTTTGTATGTATGTCTTCAACTCTGAAACAGACACATGTGTGCTTACACACATACACACTTTCCCAATATTGAGTTAATATTTTCCTAAATATGACTGTTCAACTTCAATAGTCCCATCATTCAATATAAATCAAGAACCTTCTGGAGAGTATACAATACTAGATATCTTTTGGACTAAACCATGAAAAAATTCAAGCCCCCCTTTATGTGATAAAACGATTAAACTTGCATTTATTATGGTTCAATTGACATAAATGTAACCCAAGAGCATGGCAGAAATGGTAAATTAACATATAAAACCAGATAGAGAGTAAACTGGAAATCAACGAGGAGCTAAAGGCAACCAACAGAAAGGGAATTATCTTGTCAAATGGGCATGTTTGAAAAACAGAAATAAAATATGTAATGAGGGCATACTGAAGTCCATCATAAGATCAGGAGGCAGTATTTGCCCTGTTCTACCATGTAACCCAAATTGAAGCAAAATGATTAGCTTAGCTGAGATTTAAGTAGTTTACAACAGAATAAAACAAACATATCCACTTACAGCTGTAATTCAAAATTCTTCCTTTGCCAGGAGAATGAGGCTTGACTTACACCAAAATGACACAAGTATACTGATTTTATTCCTTTTATAACAAGTATAGCTCCTTGGGGCAGGACGGGCTAGTGAAAATTCATGTAAGCTGATATATTTTGAGTGCTTATTTGCAAAGTATTAATAATACATCAGGAAGACAAAGGAATACTCCAAATAATAAACTCTAACAGCTCTGAACCTACATTGTAATGCAGTTCTTTCCTCAGTCCAGTTCACACCACAGTTTTCCCTTACAGAATTTTCTTTTCCTTATTCTTAATGAACTTCTGATGGAGAAGGACTTTCTTCAAGAGTCTGGATTATATTTCAAAACTTGAGTTGTCTTTGTGTGAGCATCTAAAGTGTGTATGATTTTTTTTAACTTTGGAAATATTTAATATGGACAACTCTTGTCTATTTTCTATAAACATGTGACTAGAGAGTTTTAAGCTTAATCAAGAGACCACAGACTAAGTCATCTTATTTTTTTCTGTTCTCATATATTTTTGGTCTTTTAGGAGATTAATTTATTAATCAAATGATGTGCAGATTTGCAAAGAAAATGAGAAAAGGCAGAAAACTAGATCTAAAATGACCCTATCACCAGAAATAAACATTTTGAGGAAGCAATGGGGCATTTTATATGCAGATGAACATCTTTTTTTTTAAGGGAATATTTTTAAAACACAGCTGCCTTATGGATGGTAAAAATGCCTATGTGGTATGCACCTATGAAAATATTTGTAGAACATTGCATGATGGTTAACCATGGGAGTTTTTTTCACCACGACTCCTAGTTTCAAATCACAGCTCCAAGTTGGTTGATACTTCTGTGTCTGTTGCCTCAGATATAAAGCAAGAATATGTATTTTATAGTTGTGTTTTGCTTTGCAAATTGTATGTATCCACTACATTTTGGATATTGTTATCATTGTGTGATTTCATTTTGCTGTTATTTTTATTAGTACTAGGATGGCTTATTATCACATTCAAACTTAAATGGTCTGTTACTGTTCTGCCTGAATAGTTCCAGCATCTGTATAGAATAATGTATTCATCAAAAGGAGAGGAATCAGTAAGAGTTGAACCAACTAGTTGCTATATTTTCTACAACATCTTAAAACACATCAGAGTGGAGAGAAACTTTGAAGACAAGCCTGAATAGGAACACTGAATTTTCCATAACCAATTCTATGACGTCAGAAAAGTTGTTCTACTTCTCTTGGGATAAATAATGCAGACAAAAAATAGTAATACAGATCAATATATCCATTTGAGTTATGAGAGTTGGTGAGGAAAGTCTATAGAGACCCACTGAAGCATCATAGTCATAGTTTCCTTAATTAGCCTCAGTCTGGACTAACCTTAGTGAAGTCTAAGTGATTCTTAGAAGGGGTTTTCAGGCTCTTCATTCTCTCTCTCTCTCTCTCTCTCTCTCTCTCTCTCTCTCTCTCTCTCTCTCTCTCTGTCTCAATTCTAGGAGTATTCTGTGCTTTTCTCCTTTCAGTAACCCAACTCTGTGAAGAACAGAGTGACAAACAATAAGCTTGCCTAATACCTGATCATGAATTCTGTCTAGTTCCATGAAAACACTTTTTACTGTGGATTCAATTATCTATTTACACATTTTGTATCCTCATCTAGAATCTGATATATGCTTCTGCACAAAATCTGTGGTGATTAACACAGTGACAGATACACAGTGAAAAATTCCATACATACGTATATTTATTGAAAAAAAAATAGTGATTGATCCTACTAACATCTGAGGGAAAAAAAAAAAAACCTTCCCACAGTGATTATTGCGAGATGATGTATTAGTAACTGATATATTAATTCTAGCTTATGGTATAACATAAATGATTCCAGTAGCCATATCTGTTTCCATGAACAGTTGTAGTCAAATACACATGAAACATCTGTTAAATTCTGAGCTCTCTAGTAAGTTGAAAACTCAAAATAGTCTCTTTACTGAATAAGCAGATGGCAGTAGTTTTCTAAGATAGAGACAATCTATCATGGCAAAAAATAAAAATAGAATATGCAATTGTCAAATCTCTCCTTGTTTAGATTAAAAACCTGAAGGAAGTAGGTAATATGTGAGATACCCATGAGTTTCTTAGATTATTAAAGCAAACAATAGAAGCCTCATTCTCAGGTTCTTAAACACACTCATGAAAATACCCACTAATGATCTTTGGCACTGCGGGTCCAATTATTTGATTTGTTTCTGTTTTTTATATTTAATTTTCTTCCTTCATAAGACTGTAACTCAGTAGGGAAAAAAGAGGGTGTGCTTTGGAAGTAATTTTCATTAACTTTTAAAACACTTTATCAAATGGAAAGGAAAACCTATATAATTAACCCCTTGTAGGAGCAGATTGGGCTTTGGTCGCATAAAATTGGTTTCCAATAGAGATTCCACCATTTTATAGCTGCCAGCCATTGGGCTTATTGAACAGCATCCCTTTTCTCACTCTACTAGTGTTTAATGTGGAACAGAGGGGAAGCACATAAACTTTGGATTAACATAGACTAGAATGTGAAGACTGTTTGACTTACGACTTGGGAAAAGGATGCATTCTGTGGAGCTACTGCTGTAAATGGAGACAAGGAATCCAGTAGGGCTGTTTTGAGCAGAGAGTAAAATGTAGGAGCACAGGGAATGGTCCACAGAGCTTACACCATACATGTCAACACATTCACTGCCATCCTCGGCCTCTCACTTCCCTCCCCTCCTCCACCCTACCTATAGAATCCCCAGAGTGAGTGTTCAATCAAAGGGGGAAAAACAATACATGTAAATGTCCACCCCACACTCATGGGTTCTTCTGCTCTCCTGTTCTGGGAGAAGATCACTGGTGGGTAATTGCTCTGTCTCTGTCTAGAGGTGAGATAGCCATCTGCACAGAGATCTTTTTGTGAAGGAACATCTAACTTTGAAAACAACTACAGAAACAAGAAGATGCATGTTTCTTTGAAGAGAGCTTTGTGTTCACAGCCTCACAAACACTCACACAGACTTTGGAAAGAGGACAGCTAAGCTAACACACACAAAAAACATAATGTGGATGCCAGAAATGTCTGAATAAACAAATGAAGAAAGAAGGAGGCAATAGAAAAAACAGAATCTGCAGACTTGAGGCTTTACATCCTCCCTACCACCTCAAAGGGCCCTCAAAGCCATCTTTAACTTCTTCTAGTCATACTGACTACAGATGCTCTTGTGAGTCCCATTAACTTCAACACTGAGGCTGCATAGTGAAATCAACGGTCTACCACCAAGCTGTCCTAACTTTCTTTGTGTTATTTCCATCTTTACGTGTCTTCTCTGAAAGCTTCCTTCCTCTGTATTATTGTTATTATAAAATAATCTGCACATGAGATATTTCCTCAAGGAGAATCCTACCATTCAGCACCAAAAAGCAGTATTCAGGAAGAAAGAGATAATTTTTCTTTTAGTTATTATTGCCAGTCAATGCAAAGATTTTGAGTTGCTGATGACTCTCCGCTGAGCTCAATGAAAAACTGAGATAAGAGTCCTCACCTTCATGATGATTCAACATATTCACACAACAGAAAGTTAACTAACAATACCAGATGATGTAACAGGAGGGGGCCAGAATGATCCAGGATTAACTGTTAGATAAGTGGCATGGAGACAGTGCCTGCTTTGGGAATCCATAAAAGAACAAGGCCTGACATGGCACAGACTAGTCAAAACAGATGAAATTTGAACAGGAACTTTTGGACGATTTGCACAATGGAGAAAAGTGAGGAGTCTTCCCAGTTGGGAAAATCGTATGGGCAAAGATATAGTAGCAGAAAGAACAATTGTTTCCATGGCAATGAATAAACAAGTTTGCCTTTAGGAGAAGTAGGTTTGAGAAATCAGAGGAAAAGGACAGGTTGGTGTAACATCTTAGAAGGACTTGCATGTCAAAAAAAATTGTTGAAAATAAGCAAAAATAAAGTTATAAAATAGTGGAAGAGAAATACAATATTAATATATGGATACATTTTAAAAATAAACTAGGTTTTTAGGTCAGTGGAACTATATGATATGGTAATGGCAGACAAGATGTTATGCATTTGTCAAAACACATAGAACTGCACAAAAACAAAGAGTAAAACTTAACATAAGGCATGGATTTCATTTAATAATAATGTATCTAAACTGATTAATCATCTGTGACAAATATACTACACCAAGCAAGATGTTAATAATAAAGGAAAATAAGTGAGGGAAGGAGTGAGAGAGTGTATATGGGAACTGTCTCTACTACCTGTTTAACTTTCTGTGAGCCTAAAGCTTCTCTAAAAATAAAGCTTATTAATTAAAAAATATATATATTTACAGAGGGAAGGCAACACCTAATTATACACGTAACTGCCGAGAACATTGTAGTTATAATTTCCAAAATCTAACCAGAGTCATGTGACCACTCTCTAGCTTCAAAATTATACCTGGCCCACTCCAGATTTTTTCTCCATCAGAGAGGTTTTGCAAACTTTTCACCTACTTTTGAGAACCTCATTGTCTTTTGGACTGAGACCTGGTACTTTACCGCTCATCTTGTTGGCTTTCATGAGTTGCTTTCTTGGTTGAATTACTAAGTGATATGTTGTGTTTTATTTTGGAGGTTGTCAGAATGTGTGGACTTTTCCTGATTTTAATCTTACAGAATGGTCATGTGATTTGATAAATACTTGGAAAAATTTCTTTACTAGAAAAAAAAAATGAACCTATTACCACCCATTTATGGCACAGTTTAAATTTATATAAGTAGAGAGTAATTTTTTGTGTTAAGTCATTGTTTAATAAGATGATGTTTTAAAATGCACCTTCCCTTGAATCCTAAAAATAAGGCATTTTCTAAACCTTGATGAGGGACTTCTATAACAGATTGTTTTCCACATGAACTTTGTTATGCCTTTTTTTGAAGACTGATGTGGTATCGGTGGTAAAGAATAGAAGAGTGGGGAGGGTTTGTTAGATTTGTCTTGCTGCAGTAATAGATCACCACAAACTAAATGGCTCAAAACAACACAAATTACTATTTTGAAGGTTGAAAGTCCAAAGTGAGTCTTGCTACAGGGCTAAAAATCTAGGCATTGGCAGGGCTCCATTTGCCCTAGAGGTCCCAGGGGAGAACCTTTCACCTTGCATTTTCTAGCTTATAGAGGCAACTCATATTCCTTGGCTCTTAGCCCCTTCCTCCGTCTTCAGATCACATCACTTCAACCTATGCTTCCATCATCATATTGCCTTGATTCTGATCCACCTGCTCCCCTTTTATAAAGACCCATGTGCTTACATTGGGTGAATTTCCTTAATCCAGGATAATCTACCCATACCATGATCTTTAACCTAATCACATCTACAAAGTCTTTTTCTAAGTCTCTTCCTGTGGATTAGAATGTGGACATCTTTAGAGACCCATTATTCCACATACCACAGAGGGCTAGATCAGAAGGTGAGTGCATATGGTTTATCTGACTGAGGAATGGAAAAAGAGCCATGGGTGATAAGGAAGTTAAAAGATAAGGTGGGAATCCTGAAATGGGAAAAATGAAGAACCAAATGTGTATTATTAAAGTCTCGGTACACACTTAACATGGAGGATTATTTTTTAATGAAATTTATTGTTAAGAATATTCTTGTAGACATACCATTTGAAATTCACAAGATATGGATTTTTGGTAATTTCATTTTGCTTCCCTGGCGATTATAACTAAGGTAGAAATTCGTTTTCAATTTTAGCTCATCAGGAAGCTCTACAATTTGTGAAAGATTTGCAGGGGAAAGGACTGGATAAGGTGATTTGACTGTATTATGCAAACAAAACTTTCATTTCCTGTCTGTGTTCAATTTATAAACAGAAAATTTACACATTACTTCAAAAGATTTAATGTAAATATTTTCTTTCATTTTTCCCCCCAAAAGAGACGATTATAATAAACATGATGTAAATAAATTTCTATTCCAAAATATTAGGGTTACCAAGAAGTTGCTATTTTAAGAAGATTGTGGTGTTGTTTTATGTCAATGAATTTGAGTGGAGAGAGAAACCTAGTTTGAATCATGCCTCTACTACTTAGTAGTAATTTAATCTGAATCTCAGCTTTCTCATCTAACACGTGGGTACACTAATGCCTTCCTCAGTACTGTTTTTCATAATAGATGGGATTACATATGAAAAGCATCTGAGGTATTATAATGGTCATTTTTTATTGAGTGACCCCTAGTGGCTAGGTAAATGGTAATCATATAGTAAATATTATGTATCACTTTTTTGTTCTTTGCTCAGAGGATATTACTGAGTATTCAATTTTCTGTAACTCCTCACAAAGTAGATAAATATTTGTACCTGCAAAGAGCATGCATTCTAGCAGAAAGAGGCAGACAATAAAATAATAAATGAGTATTGGAGTGTGTTAGACAGTGATAAGTACTGTATGAAAAGGAAAACAAATAAAGAGATTAGGGATGTGTGGGAGCACTGTTTCCCATAATAATTGTTATCAAATGAATTGGGGGTCCCTCTGCTAGCTGCTTACAAAATCAATACTCACAAATGGTAGAAAGGAAAGGTGCCTTTAATCAGAATGCCAGCCATCTGGGGAGATGGTGGACTCAGCGTCCCCAAAAAAACACCTCCAAAGATTCTGCTCAGTCATGAAAGTTTTAAAAGGGGAACAGGGAAGTAACCTCAGTTCATCATTGAGATAGGGATCAGAGTCAACTCCATCCTCTATGGTGTGCAGGCTTGTCGACTCCTCATGATCTTCCTCTAGATGTTATCATGTTCACAGTTTGGACATACCGTGTGTTCACAAGATTACTGAAGGGGAAGCTAGGGAAGAGATATGGTCGTCTGTTAATTATCAATACTTATTCTTCATTTCTACTTCTTTGATCTACAGAAAGAACCCACAAGTTAGGCAAGGTATTGCGTGATTAAAAGATTTGAAATGTGTGCTTGGGCCAGAGATAAGTAAAGCATGGGGGAGCCTGGTTTAAAAGTTAGTTACAATATAGCTTTGCTACAGTGAAGAGAAAAGGGGTTTCCTGCTGAGGGTAAGAAACTGCTGAGGGCAGTTTCCTGCAAAGAGCGCTTACAATTAGAGTGGTAATGGTAAACCTCACTGAGAAATTAAAATTTAAGTAAACCAGTTAAAGGAAGCAAGAAAGTTATCTAAACAGTTCTATGGGAGAAGAGTGTTTCAGGTAGAGAAAGCAGAAAGGCAGAGGTTAGGATGTTGAAGGAGTAGCCTGTAGGCTAAGACTGGAACATCAGAAGAATTCTAGGTTAGAAAGAAAATGGGGCTAGTGTCTGTCAGAACCTGAAGGCATTGTTATACCACTAGCTTGTACTCTGTGAGATGGGGATAAATATCAGGGGTCTGTTCATAAAGGTAAAATGACCTAACTCCTGTTTTAAATAATTACTTTTCTGCTGTGCTGGAAACACACTCTTAGAAGGCAAGAGTGGAAATTAGGTGTGTTGATAGACATATATGCAGTAATCCTGATGGAAGTTGATGATGGCTCAGACCAAGACACAAGAAATGGAAGTAAGAAAGAAGTGTTTGGACTCTAAGTCTAGTTTAAAGGTAGAAATGACCATAAAATATGGCCTGTATCAATCTGACTTTCTAAAATAAATAGGCGGTTGTTTGATGGATATCTTGCAATAAAAGTTCTACTGTCACTTGAAAATGTGAATCTGTATTGATAAGATATACAACTTTAAAATTTCATATATTTTAATATTATTTATATAATATAAATTCTCTGTGACCATATTTAAATTGTGTCTACTTGGTTTGTGTTAAACTAAAGGTTATATATTAAACACTCCACTGTGTGGCCATCTGACTGCTTTCTCCCTGCATTTCAAACAATGTTTGCTTTACAAACTTTGATACTCTGTTATATGATGCTAAAAGATTTATGAGTTATATTTTATTTTGTGGTTTCTAGCTCTTATCAATAGAAAATGAACGTCTTTCAATGCTTTAACGAATTCGGCTATCTGCTAAGAACATTTTCATCCCTGTTTTGAGGATTTTGTTTTTCAGTTTCATTTGATTTATTTCCCCATCCTTTGTTTTAACATTTTTTATTTTAGGTACAGCAGTGACAAGAAGCACATATATTATTTTGTTTCAAATGTTCATTAGGGGGCTTTCCTGGTGGCGCGGTGGTTGGGAGTCTGCCTGCCGATGCAGGGGATGCGGGTTCGTGCCCCGGTCTGGGAGGATCCCACATGCCGCGGAGCGGCTGGGCCCGTGAGCTACAGCCACTGAGCCTGCGTGTCCAGAGCCTGTGCTCCACAGCAGGAGAGACCACAATGGTGATAGGCTTGTGTACTGCAAAAAAAAGAAAAAAATATTCATTAGGTGTGCTTCCTTCCTACAAAATATGAGTCATGGAAATGTTTAATACCTGTGCCCATGTGTACTTGGGCTATAAAAAAAAAACAAAAGACTAAAATACTCTACTGTAGTAATTCTACTTTGCAACAAGTGGTCAACCACACCAGGTATGACTAAATAAGATAATTCTTTACATTTCAGAACAGTGTGAAAAGTCAAATTTATCACCTCCCTAAATAAATAGTCTCAGAAAATGGTTGTAGTGTTTACTTTGTTACACTATCCTTCAAAACAAGGGGAATCTTTAAATTTCATCCACAAATGGATGAAGTATTCTGGTTTAAATTTGGAAGAATATTTCAAGAAACGGCCATAATTAGTACATCTTCTTAGAGGAATCCCACTCTGTCCATATGAATTGTGTGTGTGTTTCTATTTTAAATATAATGAGCTCAGTTGTACTCGGATCACAGATAATGTCTGTTTGGTTTGATTGTCTTGCTATCCTTGATGCATATAATATTGCAATTTCCCATGAGAGAATTCTATTTCCTCATCCTGATTAAATCATACTTAGACATGAAATTTGCTTTGGCCAATAAAAATGAATATGTGACATACACTCCTTCCAAGTAAAAGTTTTAAATTTCACTGCATAGATACAACATTGCACATTGCATATTTCTACTCTCACCATATTAATCTATACCAGATTAAGGAAGTTCTATTATTTTACATACCAGAATGAAGAAAATATACAGCTAAACCATGATGGATATGTGATGTGAGAAAGAAAGAATTCTATTGTTATATGCCACTGAAATTTTTAAATATAAATTTGGCATAAACTAGTGAAGCCAAGATGGAAATTAGTTCCAGAAGCCCAGTTCCATTGTAACAATAACAAAGTAAAGTATATGGAAGTCTTGTTTCGAGGCCAGGAAATGCATGTTGAAATAAAACTACTGTTAGAGACTGGAAAAAAGGCAACTCACATTAGTGGTGGCAAAATAGTTGGGTATCACTAGCAGTACTGTGGAAACCATTTAATGTACTAAGTGATTGTGAGTTTTTGGTGAAGAGCCAGAGGAATAATTGAATGACTTGGATGCAATTGGCTGAATTTGATATTATTTTCCAAGAAATAGAAGACTCGGGAAAAAAACTGACACCTAATTAGTCAAAAACTAAAGGAAACAAGGACTCTGGACTTGTAGATTTGCATGATGCAACTGATTTTTATTTACAATTGCTAAAAGATGAAACTAGGAATGCCTTTAAGCAACAAAGTATTATTAAAAACCAGCTTTATCTAAAGGATCAAATCAAGGGTATTGCAGGCACAACTATTGTTAAAATGTCTGAATTGATTAAAATGTGAAAAATATATATATCCCTCAGAGAAGAAATCTAAGATATGTCTCTGCCATGGAATCTTGATGTGTTCAATGTACCTGTAACTAAACCTAAAGTGAGAGGATTATCTGGAAAATAACTATCAGTAAAATAGTAGTCACAGAACTAGTTGGAAGTGAATGCAGTAGACAGAAAATCAAATAAGGTTTGGAGAGAATCGTACTGCTCCATGAACCACAAGTCTGAATCAAAAGATACAGTAGGAGTTTAAGACATCAATTTATTTTTATCAACTTTCTCATGGGGAAAAGCAGACTGAGAAAGCCCTCTTACAGTGGGCCAAGAAGGAAACAGAAAAAGAAGGTCCTCAGAGAGAGTACAGCCAAAAGCCATGAAGTACAATGGTCTGGAGAGAAGATCTGAGACTTAATCAAGACACATGACCCATTCTGGTACCCCTTAGCTTCTCTTTCTCAAGATTTCATAGATATCAATACTCTGGACCAGTGATTTCCATGTGGTCCTCTTTCATTACTTTTATTTCTTAGTTTTTAATAAATTTATTTATTTTATTCATTTATTTTTGGCTGTGTTGGGTCTTCGTTGCTTAGTCATATGCCTTTCTTTGGGCTCATGAGTATGATCAGTAGAGACACATTCCTCTTGCCAGCAGAAACTTTAAAAAGCCATTCTGTTGTATCTTGTGCCATTATAATAGTAATTTCCAGAGATGGGTTGTTTCATTACCCAGGGTTTCAAAACAAAGACAATGATGATGGAGATGGGACCTGAGAAGTAAATAAACTTTTATTTTTGCAAGCCAGTGAAATTTGGGGGCTTTTGGTACCAAAGCATAATCAAGTGAAAGCTGACCAAGACAAATCCAACACCAATTCTAATTCATTTGACCCGTCCCAGGTGAAAATAAATTTAAGAAAATGTCTTTGTGATTACTAGTCAGCAATGGTTCTAATGAGATACATTTATTTCCATTATATTCTGGAAAACAAAGAAATTAATGAAATGAAAAAATGCTAAACCAAACAATTACAGAGCTAAAATCCCAAACTGCATGTTACAGATAAGTACTACTTTTCCCAACTCACTGACTATTTAATTGATAGGTAAGATTTGAGTAGGTTCCTAGGCCAATGGAAATGGGGACACTGTCTATGTAAATAGTGGAATATCTCAGGGGACATGGAACTGGAGGAAAAGTCATACACTGACAATGATGTCATATTTGACTGTGACCTAGCTTCTTAGTTGAGAGAGAATGGCAGAGGAGATCCCTGATGTAGAAAGGAAAACTGATGGTCAGAATGAAATACAGAGACTCTGGAATTTAATATCACAGTAGAAAAAGTAGCACCAGAATAAATACAGTGGATAGGATATGGAGAGACATAGAAGAAATGAAAAATATGAAATATATAAAATTAATATTAGAGAAATAAAAGATACAAAAGACAGCAAACAGACTTAAAATACTTACAATCATGTTTTTGATTAAAAGAACAAAGATAATTGAGGAAAAATATATCTAATTAAATAATTTCTAAATGAGCGATTCTGTTTATGGCTTCAAGTGACATTCTGTGTGTCAAAGAAAAACATGGTTTCAGAAGAATGAGCAATGAAATGTTGAAGTCACTGAATTCCAAACACAGAGGGATTCCAGGAGTAAAAGCAATTCAGAAGGAAAATAAGTAAGTCTGCTCTTGGATATCCATACAGAAGCAGTCTATGTTTATGGCGTAAACTGTGGTGATGGTTTCATAGTGTAGACTGGTCTTCAAACTCATCAGGTTGTATACATTAAATATGTATAGCTTTTGGTATGTCAATCATACCTCAATAAATTGGTTTAAAAAAATAATACAGTGGAACAATTTCTACAAGGTTCTGAGGAAAAGTAAGCAAGTGATTATCTAATAGTATGTCCAAGTAAGTTGTCATTTTAATATACAGTTCACAGACAAACATGTATAATCATTTAAAATTTCAAGAAACTATACCAAAGTACCCCTATTTGAGAAAAAAATAAAGTGAAAACTCAATCCAGCTATGAAATGAGTCCAAATTAATAACTTGAAAATAAAGAGCACTATTAAAAAGTTTGGTGGTGAGTGTTTACTTCCATTAAATGAATAATGAGTACTATTACCTGGTAGATTATAAAATGTAGATCAGAATGTACAAATGGATAAATTTTAACAATGTAAAAATAATACTTTAAATAACAAAAATCTGGATATAAAGTGAGGGAAGACAGAGGTATTACCTGTGTGCTAATTTCTTTGCCTAATAACAAAGAATCAGTGGATACTCAATACCGATAAAACATGTTCTTTAAAATTAGCATGAATTTTAAAATATTTATATCATTTTTGAAGACTATTTTTACATGACTATGCCTTGAAATAAATATCTATCTGTATCCAGTTTTTTATTTAATTAATTCAAATAAGATTAAATAAAATTAATTTAAATAAGATTAAATGTATGCATTATTTAGATGACACATATACTATAATCCTGGCTTTTAACTACATACTCTCTCTCCTTAAAATTTAAAGTTCTCTCTCTGCCTCTTTTATCTCCTTTTACACACTTTTTCTCATCTCTGCCCTCTATTTATAGATATAAGAGATATCTGGAATAAAGTTCATAAAATGTAAGAAATAGTTATTTCTGAAGTAGTAAGTTGGGTCAGCTTTTTTCCTTCCTTTACTTTTCTGTATTTCATGACCTTCTGCTTTTTTTTCCTCAGTTTTAATAAGTATGTACCATTTAAAAATTAAATTATACTTCTAAAATGAATTCACTGGTTTTGTAAGATGTAAAGCAGCAAAATTCTTCACAACACCTCAGGACTGTATGTTCACCAAGTCCCTTGTCCTGTGTGACCTTCCAGTTAACTGTGGTTCATTCAGGCCCCCTTGGGACCTCACATTCTCTATCTGTACAGCATATGGCTTGAACGAGGTGATTTCTGAACTACCTTAAGGCTATGTGCTCTGTGTTTCTAACTAGATCCCCAGGGACTCAGAGAATTAAATCGTGGTTGAAATAATAAATAGGAAATGTACTTTGAAAATTATGGAAGACAAAAGTGAAGCTTAAATAACATTTTATGGCTACATTCCAAAATTTATATTATTCTATTGATTGAGAGGACATATGAATTGCACTTTAATCAATGTCCATTGAACATTAAATTGACCTTGGATTCATGGCTAGTGTTGAAATGCAGGTCTTCATCAATTTGATTCAACAAGCAGTGAAGAGCCAAAGGGAGAAGCTCTAATTTTGTCTCAAGGCTGGAATTTATTTTATTTTCAGTAAAAATAATTTTTGAAGTAAGGTGATGGTTTTCCTCTGAATTGTTTCATTAAAATTTGATCACAGAGAAGAATGTTTCTATTTAACTCCAGAAAATGTAATTCTGGTTTCCACTCACAGAGAGAAGTTTTCCACAGTGTTGTTCATAGTTGTGAAGAGCACTAGGATGAATTATGTTTCCTTGTGAAGTACTATTCCAAAAACACTACAATCAGGAACAATACAATCTATCTGTCAAATTTATTTGTCTTAGAAAAACTACCTACTTGTGGTAAATTATGGTCCATTTATAATACCTGCTTGCATGCCAATTCTTGTGGATGTTCTTAAATATCTGGTTGCAATAAACAGTAGCTGTGCTCAGTGGAGGACCCTTCACAGGTTAGGAAATGTAACTTACCAACTACTCTTTCTTGTCCATTAAATATTTAAGTTCTCCTACTGTAAAAATGGAGGCACAAAAAGGCACAACTTCCTTGCTGATTGTACGTGTAAGACACAATTTGGCCATGGTTTTGGTATTCAGTTCAGCAACAAAAAGAGTCTAATCTGCTAAATCTCGATGATTTTTTTAAAACAGACATTCTTTTAAAATTTCAAAGGATTCTCAATCCAATTTTATGTACATTATCATTTCTACCAACAAACCATCATGGAGATTAAAATTAATGCTGTTTAAAAAGAACAGGAGACAATTTTACTGCTGGCACTATTACCAGTAAAAATCCATACTTCTCCCTGAAATATATCTCACGGAGACTAGCAACAAATTAGTGTATTTAAAAAAGTAAATTAAAAAAGTAAAATAATAAGCCTCTTAGACAGCCTCATCCTTCCAGTCAGAATGGCCATCATCAAAAAATCTATAAACAATAAATGCTGAAGAGGCTTGGAGAAAAGGGAACTCTCTTACGCTCTTGGTGGGAATGTAAATTGATACAGCCACAATGGAGAACAGTATGGAGGTTCCTTGAAAAACTAAAAGTAGAATTACCATATAACCCAGCAATCCCACTTCTGGGCATATACCCAGAGAAAACCACAATTCAAAAAGACACATGCACCCAATGTTCATTGCAACACTACTTACAATAGCCATTATCCTCCAGAGGGCAGACAACAGAAGCAAGAAGAACTACAGTCCTGCAGCCTGTGGAACAAAAACCACATTCACAGAAAGATATACAAAATGAAAAGGAGAGGACTATGTACCAGATAAAGGAACAAAATAAAACCCCAGAAAAACAACCAAATGAACTGGAGATAGAAACCTTCCAGAAAAAGAATTAAGAATAATGATAATGAAAACCACAATTCAAAAAGACACATGCACCCAATGTTCATTGCAACACTACTTACAATAGCCATGACATGGAAGCAAGCTAAATGTCCATCAACAGAGGAATGGATAAAAAAATGTGGTATATATATACAATGGAATATTACTCAGCCATAAAAAAGAATGAAATTGGGTCATTTGAAGAGACATGGGTGGACCTAGAGTCTGTTATACAGAGTGAAGTAAGTCAGAAAGAGAAAAACAAATATCGTATATTAACGTATATATGTGGAATCTGGGGAAATGGTACAGATGAACTGGTTAGCAAGGCAGAAGTAGAGACACAGATGTAGAGAACAAATGTATGGACACAAAGCAGGGAAAGCCAGGGATGGGGCAGTGGTGGTGGGATAAAATAAATAAATAAATTAATTAATTAATTAATTAATTTAAAAAACACTGCCTTGTTATTATATAGAAAGAACATAAATGATTCCATTAAAAATAAAAGCAAACCTACTGTTAGAATTTTTTGTTACCCTTAAGACAGACAAGTTAGTGCTAATGATTTGTGGTTTGAAATTTAACATGTTGTGAACCAACTGTTCTTCCTGGAGGCAAACACTGACCCCCACCCACGCACACAGACACAAACACATACACACCCATATAGGCAAACCAATCAACAAACAAAAAGTGGAGGTATGATAGGCAGAATATTAACTCTCATCATCCCTGTCCCCTAGTGTCACTTTCCTGATTGCATTATGCTACGGAAAAAAAAGATTATTTAGGTGGACCTGATATAATCACATGAGCCCTTAAAAGGAGGTTCAGAAGAAAAAATCATAGAAATCCAAAAGCCAAGAAATGATACAAATGAACTTATTTACAAAACAGAAACTGACTCACAGAGTTAGAGAACAAAACTATGGTTACCGGCGGGGGGGAAGGGTGGGGTGAAGGGATAGTCAGAGAGTTTGGGATTGACATGTACACACTGCTATATTTAAAATGGAGAGCTAACAAGGACTTACTCCATAGCACATGGAACTCTGCTTAATATTATGGAAAATCTAAATGAGAAAATAATTTGTAAAAGAATAGATAAATGTAAATATATATAACTGAATCACCTTGCTGTACACCTGAAACTATCACAACATTGTTAATCAACTATGCTCTGATATAAAATAAAAAGCTTAAAAAAAAAGCAAGAATGATTCCATGCACTTTGGTGGCTTCTAAGATGGACAGAGCTCTGAGCCAAGGGATGTGAGTAGACTTTACAAGCTAAGTGCCACAACAGGACCAAAGCCAGCAAGGAAATGGAATCTTGGTCCTACACCTGCACAGAACTGAATTCAACCTGAACGAAGCTGGAGGTGAAGTTACCCACAGAACCTCCAGATAAGAGGCTGAAATTACACACATCTTTATTTCACCCTGTGAGATCCTAACAAAGAAACCAACTGGCCTTACTATGCCTGGACTTCCGACCCACTTATTGTAAGATACTAAATGTTTGTTGCTTTAGGTTCATTGGTTTGTGCTAATTTGTTACACAGCGATAGAAAATAAATACAGGGGGCAAATGGCTGTCTAATAAACAGAAGAGCATCTTGGTTTTGAAATGAGAAACTGAGTAATGTTATCCCAGAGATTTTAAACTGATCAGGATCTTCCTGCTGTCTAAGAGATGATTTAGATGTTTTTAAGTAAAACAAACACATTAGCTTTTTTCACACATAGTAGACTCTGGGGGAAAGTGACATTTGATGGTGAGAGAAGTACAAGATTACATAAAGAGTGAAAAGTAAAGGGGAAAATAAGAAAAGAAATAAGTATGAGATACATGAAGAGTCCATTTGTACAGCACTCTCCATATCACAAAACCATAGATGTGTAAAATATATTAGTTGTTGCCAGTGGGCAGGCACAGTGTTGGAGGGCAGGGATGGTGCAGTTATAAAACGGTAGCAGGATGAATTCCTTTATGGTGATGGAGCAGTTTTGTCTCTTGATTTTAGGGGTGGTTGCACTAATCTATATGTGGGAAACACTGCATATAATTTAACAACCCTCTATGCATGCACACTGACACACACACATACAAATGGGTTCATATAAATAATAGTGAAAACTGAATAAGGTCTGTAGTCTAGTTAATGATATTTCACCCATATCAGTTCCCTGATTTTTATACAGAACTATAGTTATGTAAGTTGTCACCTTGGCAGAAGCTAGGTGAAGGGCAAATGGACTGTATGTATTTTTTTTGTATGTATTTTTTTAATTGAAGTATAGTTGATTTAGAATGTTGTGTTAGTTTCAAGTGTATAGCAAAGTGATTTAGTTATACATACATCTATATATTTCTTTTCAGATTATTTCCCCTGGACTCTGTGCATTTTTGCAACTTCCTATGAATCTGTAATGATTTCAGAAATTTTTAAAAAAGTGAAAAAAATGAAACTGTCCATTACAATGTAGATGTATTCATCCTTCAGTAAATCTTTGAAGTAAAATGAATCCCAAAGTTGACCTCATCGCAGAGCTGTGCAATTCAACATCAGGTTAAACTTTCATAATGAAACTCATCACTTGACCAAATACTTAATGAGGTACTTGAACTACGTTACTTAATTTAATCCTGGTACCAATGATCATATGTGGTTACCAACACTTTCAGACAACGTATATAAACCTCAGAGACGTGAAATAACTTATCCAGGATCACAGGCTTACCTTGAAGACAAGATAATGGGCAGAGGACCCTTGCTGACAAATCACTGCCACTCCAAAAAGCAACAGAATAGATCTAAGGATAATGTAGGAAGACTGGGGCATACATAGAATTTTAGAATCCCAGGGCCTTAGTAACTATAGAGATAATTTGCTTCTTCCTCCCCCACAGAGTAGAGATGTGGGAAAAAAGAACATTTATAGAAGTTCGTTGATCTTCCATAAACTTCTTATGCAATTGGGCTTAAGTGAAAATATTTTGGCCTGTCACTAGAATATTGCATTTATTCAGAAATATGTCCAACTAACTCTAAGTTATCTTTGTATTTATTACTTATTGATTTTTTTAAAAAAAGGTCTCATAAGCTTCCTGAAGACTAACAGTCTAACTGGAATTTTTATTAGGAATTCTATAATATTCAGACCATTGATAGAAACAATTTTCAAGGTTAATAGTCTCACATGATCTTCATTATGTTCTTCACATAATTTTCCCCTAATGAAGACAAGTTTCTGCAGGCCAAGTATTATGTTCTGTCTTTCTATGTAGTCTGAACTAAGGACAGAGACCTGCATAATGCAGAGCAGGCACTTAATGATGTAAAATAAATAAATGGTGAGGAAATGCCCTCCCCCCTCCAAGTACATAAGACTTTACCTCAGTATTGCTTTTAGTCAAAATTCTGATGGAGAATTAGGATTGCAACCTGTTGAACCAACTTTGAAAATACATACAAATATATTACCAAATACATATCTAAAGCAGGGGAAAAGGAATTGAGTGTTTACTTTCCCCCAAATTCATTATTAAGACAGAAGAAAGAAAGAAAGAATGAGAGACAAAAAGGAAAATTTGCAAAGTTGTGAAAGAAAAGCACATCCTTTTACTCAGGTTCACTCTGTCTTGATATTCTAGAATGAGTTGGCCCACAATAAAGAATAAAAGAATCTACTTAAACAAATATTTACCTTTGGAACTGGTTACTTCTAAAATAGGCTGATGTATTTAGATATGTGAATATGTTTAGGAAGAATAATATAAAGTAATACATTTAATAGATGATGGTTATATCAAGTATTATTAGCAGAAACCAGAGGTATTTTGGCATTAGGTCCATTAGGTTTTGAATTTGACATCATGGAATATAAAACACCTTCCCATAAACTGCTTTTTTTTTTTTTTCTGAGACAGAGTATTCAGCCTCTGTTAAGAAAAGGGAAGTGCAGCAACCACGCTTATAACAAAAGAGAAGAGCTCCTAAGAGATGGAGTCAGTTCAGACATCAAAAAAGAGACTCAACGTATCTGTTAGGATGAGGGCATGAGAGAAATTGGAAACCAAAACGAGGGTTAGAAAGATACCTACAGGACTAGTATCTATTCGGCTGGCAGTATACAACTTAGCAGATTTCTTGGTGCTAGACAAAAGGTGAGGATGCTTTTAGAAAGACCATGGGTGAAGTTAAATTATGACATGGTAAACAATCATTTAATTTTTAAAATCTTTATTGGAGAATAATTACTTTACAATGGTGCGTTAGTTTCCACTGTATAACAAAGTGAATCAGCTATACATATACATATGTTCCCATATCTCTTCCCTCTTGCGTCTCCCTCCCACCCTCCCTGTCCCACCCCTCTAGCTGGTCACAAAGCAGGGATCTGATCTCCCTGTGCTATTGTGGATGCTTCCCACTAGCTATCTATTTTACATTTGGTAGTGTATATATGTCCATGCCACTCTCTCATTTCATGCCAGCTTACTCTTCCCACTCCCTGTGTCCACTTCGTCCCAGCTTACACTTCCCACTCCCCATGTCCACAAGTCCATTCTCTACGTCTGTGTCTTTATTCCTTTCCTGCCCCAGGTTCTTCATAAACTTTTTTTTTTTTTTAGATTCCATATATATGTCTTAGCATATGGTATTTGTTTTTCTCTTTCTGACTTACTTCACTCTGTATGACAGACTCTAGGTCCATCCACCTCACTAAAAATAATTAAATTTTGTTTCTTTTTTTGGCTGAGTAATATTCCATTGTATATATATGCCACATCTTCTTTATCCATTCATCTGTTGATGGACACTTAGGTTGCTTCCAAATCCTGGTTATTGTAAATAGACCTGAAATGAACATTGTGGTACATGACTCTTTTTAAATTATGGTTTTCTCAGGGTATGCACCCAGTAGTGCGATCACTGGGTCATATGGTAGTGCTATTTTTAGTTTTTTAAGAAACCTCCATACTGTTCTCCATAGTGGCTGAATCAATTTACATTCCCACCAACAGTGCAAGAGGGTTCCCTTTTCTCCACACCCTCTCCAGCATTTATTGTTTGTAGATTTTTTGATGATGGCCATTCTGACTGGTGTGAGGTGATACCTCATTGTAGTTTTGATTTGCATTTCTCCAATGATTAATGATGTTGAGCATTCTTTCATGTGTTTGTTGGCAATCTGTATATCTTGTTTTAAGAAATGTCTATTTAGGTCTTCTGCCCATTTTTGGATTGGGTTGTTTGTTTTTTTGATATTGAACTGCATGAGCTGCTTGTATATTTTGGAGATTGCTCCTTTGTCACTTATTTCATTTGCAAATATTTTCTCCCATTCTGAGGGTTGTCTTTTGGTCTTGTTTATGGTTTCCTTTGCT
>NW_020173109.1:1771997-1835819 GCF_003031525.2 Neophocaena asiaeorientalis asiaeorientalis | reverse complement strand
TTTCTTTTTATGGCTGAGTAATATTCCATTGTATATATATGCCACATCTTCTTTATCCATTCATCTGTTGATGGACACTTAGGTTGCTTCCAAATCCTGGTTATTGTAAATAGACCTGAAATGAACATTGTGGTACATGACTCTTTTTAAATTATGGTTTTCTCAGGGTATGCACCCAGTAGTGCGATCACTGGGTCATATGGTAGTGCTATTTTTAGTTTTTTAAGGAACCTCCATACTGTTCTCCATAGTGGCTGAATCAATTTACATTCCCACCAACAGTGCAAGAGGGTTCCCTTTTCTCCACACCCTCTCCAGCATTTATTGTTTGTAGATTTTTTGATGATGGCCATTCTGACTGGTGTGAGGTGATACCTCATTGTAGTTTTGATTTGCATTTCTCCAATGATTAATGATGTTGAGCATTCTTTCATGTGTTTGTTGGCAATCTGTATATCTTGTTTTAAGAAATGTCTATTTAGGTCTTCTGCCCATTTTTGGATTGGGTTGTTTGTTTTTTTGATATTGAACTGCATGAGCTGCTTGTATATTTTGGAGATTGCTCCTTTGTCACTTATTTCATTTGCAAATATTTTCTCCCATTCTGAGGGTTGTCTTTTGGTCTTGTTTATGGTTTCCTTTGCTATGCAAAAGCTTTGACGTTTCATTAGGTCCCATTTGTTTATTTTTGTTTTTATTTACATTTCTCTAGGAGGTGGGTCAAAAAGGATCTTGCTGTGATTTATGTCATAGAGTGTTCTGCCTATATTTTCCTCTAACAGTTTTATAGTGTCTGGCCTTACATTTAGGTCTTTAATCCATTTTGAGTTTATTTTTGTGCCTGGTGTTAAGGAGTGTTCTCATTTCATTCTCTTACATGTAGCTGTCCAGTTTTCCCAGCACCATGTATTGAAGAGGCTGTCTTTTCTCCATTGTATATTATTGCCTCCCTTATCAAAAATAAGATGACCATAGGTGTGGGGGTTTATCTCCAGGCTTTCTATCCTGTTCCATTAATCTATATTTCTGTTTTTGTGCCAGTACTGTACTGTCTTGATTACTGTAGCTTTGTAGTATAGTCTGATTTTTTATGGCTGAGTAATATTCCATTGTATATATATGCCACATCTTCTTTATCCATTCATCTGTTGATGGACACTTAGGTTGCTTCCAAATCCTGGTTATTGTAAATAGACCTGAAATGAACATTGTGGTACATGACTCTTTTTAAATTATGGTTTTCTCAGGGTATGCACCCAGTAGTGCGATCACTGGGTCATATGGTAGTGCTATTTTTAGTTTTTTAAGAAACCTCCATACTGTTCTCCATAGTGGCTGAATCAATTTACATTCCCACCAACAGTGCAAGAGGGTTCCCTTTTCTCCACACCCTCTCCAGCATTTATTGTTTGTAGATTTTTTGATGATGGCCATTCTGACTGGTGTGAGGTGATACCTCATTGTAGTTTTGATTTGCATTTCTCCAATGATTAATGATGTTGAGCATTCTTTCATGTGTTTGTTGGCAATCTGTATATCTTGTTTTAAGAAATGTCTATTTAGGTCTTCTGCCCATTTTTGGATTGGGTTGTTTGTTTTTTTGATATTGAACTGCATGAGCTGCTTGTATATTTTGGAGATTGCTCCTTTGTCACTTATTTCATTTGCAAATATTTTCTCCCATTCTGAGGGTTGTCTTTTGGTCTTGTTTATGGTTTCCTTTGCTATGCAAAAGCTTTGACGTTTCATTAGGTCCCATTTGTTTATTTTTGTTTTTATTTACATTTCTCTAGGAGGTGGGTCAAAAAGGATCTTGCTGTGATTTATGTCATAGAGTGTTCTGCCTATATTTTCCTCTAACAGTTTTATAGTGTCTGGCCTTACATTTAGGTCTTTAATCCATTTTGAGTTTATTTTTGTGCCTGGTGTTAAGGAGTGTTCTCATTTCATTCTCTTACATGTAGCTGTCCAGTTTTCCCAGCACCATGTATTGAAGAGGCTGTCTTTTCTCCATTGTATATTATTGCCTCCCTTATCAAAAATAAGATGACCATAGGTGTGGGGGTTTATCTCCAGGCTTTCTATCCTGTTCCATTAATCTATATTTCTGTTTTTGTGCCAGTACTGTACTGTCTTGATTACTGTAGCTTTGTAGTATAGTCTGAAGTCAGGGAGCCTGATTCCTCCAGCTCCATTTTTCTTTCTGAAGATTGTTTTGGCTATTTGGGGTCTTTTTGTTTCCATATAAATTGTGAAATTTTTTGTTCTATTTCTGTGAAATATGCCATTGGTAGTTTGATAGGGATTCCATTGAATCTGTAGATTGCTTTGGGTAGTATAGTCATTTTCACAATTTTGATTCTTCCAATCCAAGAACATGGTATATCTCTCCAACTGTTTGTAGCATTTTTAATTTATTTCATCAGTGTCATATAGTTTTCTGCATACAGGTCTTTTGCCTCCTTAGGTAGGTTTATTCCTAGGCATTTTATTCTTTTTGTTGCAATGGTAAATGGGAGTGTTCCCTTAATTTCTCTTTTGGATTTTTCATCATTAGTGTATAGGAATCAACAGATTTCTGTGCATTAATATTGTATCCTGCTAGTTTATCAAATTCATTGATTAACTCTAGTAGTTTTCTGGTAGAGTTTTAGGATTCTCTATGTATAGTATCATGTCATCTGCAAACAGTGACAGCTTTACTTTTTCTTTTCTGATTTGGATTCCTTTTATTTCTTTTTCTTCTCTGATTGCTAGGCTAAAACTTCCAAAACTATGCTGAGTAATAGTGGTGAGAGTGGGCAACCTTGTCTTGTTCCTGATCTTGGTGGAAATGGCTTCATTTTTTCAGCACTGAGAACGATGTTGGCTGTGGGATTTTCATATATGGTCTTTATTATGTTGAGGTAAGTTCCCTCTTTGCCTACTTTCTGGAGGGTTTTTATCATAAATTGGTGTTGAATTTTGTCAAAAACTTTTTCTGCATGTATTGAGAAGATCTATGGTTTTTATCCTTCAATTTGTTAATATGGTGTATCACAATGATTGATTTGCATATATTGAAGAATCCTTGCATTCCTGGGATAAACCCCACTTGATCACAGTGCATGATCCTTTTAATGTGCTGTTGAATTCTGTTTGCTAGTATTTTGTTGAGGATTTTTGCGTCTATGTTCATCAGTGATATTGGCCTGTAGTTTTCTTTCTTTGTGACATCTTTGTCTGGGTTTGGTATCAGGGTGATGGTGACCTCGTAGAATGAGTTTGGGAGTGTTCCTCCCTCTGCTACATTTTGGAAGAGTTTGAGAAAGATAGATGTTAGCTCTTCACTAAGTGTTTGATAGAATTTGCCTGTGAAGCCATCTGGTCCTGGGCTTTTGTTTGTTGGAAGACTTTTAATCACAGTCTCAATTTCAGTGCTTTTGATTGGTCTGTTTACATTTTCTATTTCTTCCTGGTTCATTCTCAGAAGGTTGTTTTTTTCTACAAATTTGTCCATTTCTTCCAGGTTGTCCATTTTATTGGCGTATAGTTTCTTGTAGTAATCTCTCATGATCCTTTGTGTTTCTGCAGTGTCAGTTGTTACTTCTGCTTTTTCTTTCCAATTCTATTGATTGGAGTCCTCTCCATTTTTTTCTTGATGAGTCTAGCTAATGGTTTATCATCAGTCAATCATTTCTGACTTTCAAAAACGTTAGTAATTTCATGTGGTTCAACCTACAGTAAAAAAAACAGCAAATGAAACAGATTCAAGAGAATAATCTTTTTTCATTAGAGGGTAGCAGGTACATACACAAACCACTTTTTTCATCCCTTGTAAGCTGCAAAACACCAGAGTTTCAAAAAGACACCTCTAAATTCATATATTGAATTGGTATGTTCTGCTTTCTTGGACCAGCAACAAGGTTTGATCCCCCCAAAACTTTTTCTTCATGCAGTGTGCATGCTATGCATGAAATATGAAGTCTCTGAACTTCCTCATAGGAGATCATTGCACCATTCACTAATTTTCATTAAAATCTTTTTCATCCTGATTTCCATCTTAAATTTTCCTTTCATTAATTTGTTCCATTATGTTCAGTCATGCCCAATTTTATGTAAATATATGTGCACCAGTCTTGAAAAGTAACATCACCACTTTTATTTTAGAAGAATAGTTGATTATAACACTTGAGAAAGCATAAGCTTCATACTCATATCCAAGTGGCAGATTCATATTAATGTTTAATGGATATTCATCATTAAAAACCTTTGTATTTTTAGTATGCTCAAATTTAATTGTTAATTAAAATTTCAGTAGCATATATCTTGGGAACCTGAATTTCAAGAAGCCTGATAAAATGTAAATGATTTGATGTACACATGAAAATGGGATTAGAGGTCAAACATAATCTACCAGTCATGGCTAATCATTGGCATTTTTAAATGAGTTATAAGAAAATCAGGGTCACTTTATTTACACATATTAGAATTAAACTAACACACCATTGTAAAGCAATTATACCCCAATAAAGATGTTTAAAAAAAAAAAAGAATAATACCAATGTTGATGAGCATAGAAACATGTTTTTATTACTCGCATCTTTTTACAATAACCCTCTTTTTATCTCACTCCTTCCCATTATCACTCAATTTCTCTCTCCTTACTTTTCAGCAAAGTTTCTTCAAGAACACCTCCATACCTACTGACTCCAATTTCACTCTTAACTTCTCTTTTGAACTCCCCTCAGTTAGGCAGTCATCTCCAGCACTACAGGGGAACTGTTTCTGTCAAGATGCACATGACCTCCACATTCCTAAATTCAGTGTTTACTTCCATTAGCAGTACTTGACACGATCCATCTTTCTCTCTCTCTTTAAAACACTTTCTTCACTTGATTTCCAAGATACCATACTGTAATGGTCCCCCTCATGCCCCTGCCAATACTTGGCTACACATTTTCAGTTTCTTCCTCATCTCTGATCATTAAATGTTAGAATTCGAGACTCAAGATTCAATTCTTGTATATTTCCCCTCTTCTTTCTACACTCACCTCTGATGATCTTATAACTTTAACTACAAGGTATATGCTCATATTTTCCAGATGTATGTCTCCAATCCAGGCTTGTATCTTGAGCTCCAGACTCTATATCCAAATTCTCACTAGGTATATTTCCATGACTTGTCTAAAACCGAGGTCTTGCTGTATCCCACACCCTCAAATATGCCCTTCTTATAGTCTTTCGCAAGTCATTTAATTACAGCTCAATCTTTACAGTCAACCTTATAAAGTCATCCTTTGGTATCCACAGGGGATTGGTCTCAGGACCCCCGTGGATTACCAAAATCCTCAAATGCTCAAGTTCCTTATGTAAAATGGCATACTACAGTGTCCCTCTCTAACTCGCTGTGGAAGCTCTCACCATAGGGCCAAGTGTAATCAATTTTGACTCCAATTTCTCTCACATTCCACCTCTAAATGTAACAGTAAAGTTCAAACTCAACTCCATATTGGGTCTATTCCTTGAGCTCTAATTTTGGGCTCTGTTGCCTGTGCTTAGTCATGCTGGCTCTGCACCTTTTGTAAAAGAATGTTGCCTAGAGCCTGAAATATACAGGAGAGATTATTCTCAGGGCTCTGATTTTGAGTCCATTCATAGAGAGACAAAACGTTGTGGAACAGAGAGTAACATTTGTCTCCTTGGAGGTTTATAGGAACATTGTAACCATACCCACCTGGGCAGCTACAAGAATAAAAGGATTCCAGCACCAAGAAGTTTGCAACAACCAGCCACACTCCCTTCTCTTTTAGTATAAAAGAAGCCTGAATTAGTACTTGAGTAAGATGGTTCTTTGGGACACTTGTCCACCATCTGCTCAGTCTGCTGTCTTTCCAAATAAAGTCCCTATTCCTTGCTACAAAACCTTGTCTCTCGATTTATTGGCTTGTCATGTGGCGAGAAGTACAAGCTTGGACTTGATAACACAAATTATCAGTAAATTCTGTCAAGTTTACTTAAAAGATATGTATAGACGGTAATGAGTTCTCATCACCTCCACTGCTGTCTCTGTGGTCTGAACCACTATTACCTGTATCGGGTTTGTTGTAAACACCTGTTTGCTGTTGTATGACCTTCCACTTGTGCTTTTTATAAGTCTATTTTCAGCACAACATCCAGATCTATTTTGTTAAAATATAAATCAAAGATGTTGCTTCTCTATTCAAAATCTTCAGGGATTTCTCATAGAATGAGAGCCAACTTCTTGAGAGCCTTCATGGAATGAGAGTCAAATTCTTGACTCGGGCCATCAAGTCCTCCTAAGATACACCCTCTTTCACCCTCCATCACCACCCAGAGTTGATCACACTCCTCACTCTCTGAATTACCTCACTTCAGCCATACTAACCTCTTCATTCTTCTTAAAAGAGGCCAGGCTTATTCCTGTGTCAGGACCATTTCAATTACTAATCCTTTTGTGTGAGATCCTCATAGCTCACCCCAGATGGCATCATAGCTTACTTCTTCACCGCCTCAGGCTATTTCTCAAATATCAGCTAAAAAGTGAGGCATCCCCTGTCCACCCTCTCTAAAATTTCACACCTTTCCCGACTTTTGTATCTCCCTTGCCTGTTTTTCCTCTTTAGCATGTCACTGATCTTTTAATTTTATTTTCTGCTTCCTCCTCCGTGAAAATAGAGATTTTCTGTTTTCACTCCCGCAATATCCAGCATGGTGTTTAGCACATAGGAACTCAAGAAATATTGATTGATTGGATTAATTAATTAATGTCTATTATTATTGTTATTATAAATGAGCATCTAAGTAAAAGTCATAAGCTTATATCTACCATGATACTAAAATAAACATTGAACAATGGAAATCGTATTGATCAATTAACTAGCTTAATATATCTTTTTTTTATCAAAACAAACTGATGCAGCCATTCTTTGAATAGACAACCTTCATTCTTTTATTTCAGCACTTTTCAGGAAATGTATTTATGCACAATTTGACATTAATAAACTAAGTATAGTTAACTCTTCATTTATAATCACTATTCACATAAACACTAATCAATTGGGTATAGCTATTTATTGAATTATAATCTCTGTTGACAGAAAATATCATACAAAGAAACTAGTCTAAGAAATCACAGAAAGTAGTTGGGGTATTTGCTAATTTTTAAAAATTAGATAATTTTTTAAAGTTATAAATTAAACTGAAATTTCATAGTAGTTTAATATTTTAACCTCAATATACCATGAAGTATTGTTGCAAATTTGTATAACTAAGGCTTTTTTTTTTTTTTTGAACTCTCTCATTATTCAGATTCTTTTTTCTTTTGGCCTATAATATGTGTTTGGTCAGCGTCCAAATTAGCCAAGTCACCTTTTTCTCCTAGGTGATGTTTTTTACTGTGAAGATTATTTTCTATGGAAGATCATATAGAAGAGAGAATGTTTTGGCTGAGAAGCTATAACTTTATGGGTTCAAAAGTTTTTGAATAAATTTAATGATGACAAAATAATTTGAAAGTAAACTTTGACATCAATCAAGTAATAGATTGAGACTTCCTAAATTGAAAATGAGTCAATTTGGAAGTGTTTTACCATGACTCTGATTGAAATGTTAAGGGAATATATTTTATTTTCAAATTCTTATTAAAAGTTAAGCTTATGTCTGTGAGAAATGGTATTAATAATTATAAGAGAATGTGATAATTGATATTGTGTAATATGAAAGTAACTGGAATTTGCTAAACTTGGTGTGCATAATATTCAGTACTTTTGGTGGTAAACCCATTAACAGGTCCTTTTCAATTGCATACCTCATTGAGATACCATGACTTTGTAAAACATATTTCACATATTTTTTAAAGTTCCCACTAACAAATTGTATATGAAAGTGCAGTATATTTAGATACAGTTACATTAATTAAGGATCCTGTTTAGCTAGTGTGCCCATTCAAATTTGTCTACAAATGCTAGTTAGATCAACTCATTCAGAGCCATCTAAGTGTGTTAATAGTTGGAGAGGTTCTTTAATTTGTCCCCAAATGAAGGCATGAATAGAGTAGTATGCACTATGCATACAGTATATTATAAAGCATTATAACATTTATATTATAAAGCATGAATAGAATAGTACTATATACATAAATATATGCAGTAGATTATTAAATACATAATTTATTTAAATAAAATCACACTTTTATCTCTCCACCACCCCATCTTTTAAGATTATTCATTTGAATTTCTCCACATTGGGAGACATTTAGTGATGTATGACTTAAAATCCAGGCTATACAGTATTTATAAAATTAACTATGGGAATTTGTGAAAGGCACCTCAGAGAGATAGGGAGTCACTTGCACAGAAGTTGAAAATGAGAAAGAATTACTGTATGATGAAGGAGCAAGCATGCTGTACATAATAAGATGCAGTAGGTAGAGAACACAAAGAGGGATTTTCTACTGGAGCTCTGAATTTAAAGTCACAAGGATGGATAAGGATGACAGCTGTAATTTGGGAATTGAGCTGCCTCTTACCTAGGTAACTTTACCATTTAGGGTAAATGATTTCTCAGTGACTGTGATTTGCCTGAGGAACACTGGGAGTCTTAAATTGGATCACAACTTAAAATAAAGCAAACACAGTAAAGTAGAAGTTACATTTTCTACAGTGAGATTTTAAAAATATTGACTGTTGATTCAAGGCCAGGAATTGTTTTCATCTACTATGGCTCTCAAATCTGTTTTTCTTCATCGTGTCATCAATTTTTATGGAATTGAGATCTAATATTTAGTTTCAAAGTAACTTGGAATTTTTGTCAGTAGGTTTTCCTTTAAGACTAAGTCCCAAATGAACAATGTTACATCTATCTCAAAAGTTTCAGTGTCTTGATACTGTTGTGTTATATTATGATCTCTTTACTCTGTGATGAGAACTTTCTCCAACTTGTTCTTGAAGACTTACATTGTACCTACCAAATTATTGAGAATTATAATTATGGGGTCTGAACAGCTACTTTGATTCACTCTATCTTAACAATTTCCTTATACTTTTAAAAGTCAAAGAAAAAATAAGTTCTTAATATGCAATCATAATGAATATGCATGAAATAACTGGAAGGGAAAATTTTAACCCACTACTTTCTCTTTCTTCACCATGTATTTTAAAATTATTTTTTATTGGAGAATAGCTGCTTTAAAATGTTGTGTTAGTTTCTGCTGTATAGCAAATTGAATCAGCTATACATATACATATATCCCCTCTTTTTTTGATTTCCTTCCCATTAATGTCACTAAGAGCACTGAGTTCCTTGTGCTATACACTATGTTCTCATTAGTTATCTATTTTATATGTGGTATCAGTAGTGTATATATGTCAATCTCAATCTCCCAATTCACCCCCCTTCCCCCTTGGTATCAATACATTTGTTTTCTATGTCTTTGTTACTATTTCTGCTTTGCAAATAAGATCATCTATACCATTTTCCTAGATTCCACATATATGCATTAATGTATGATATTTGTTTTTCTCTTTCTGACTTACTTCACTCTGTATGACAGTCTCTAGATCAATCCACATCTCCGAAAATGACCCAATTTAATTCCTTTTTATGGCTGAGTAATATTTCATTGTACATATGTACCGCACCCTTTTTTTTATGTTTAGTAATACAATAAATTTACTTACGAAAAAAATAGACTCACAGACATAGAAAATAAACTTATGGTTACCAAAGGGGAAATGGTGGGGTAGGGGAAGAGGGATAAATTAGGAGTTTTGGATTAACAGATACACCTACTATATATAGACAGATAAACAACAAGTATTTACTCTATAGTACAGGGAACTATACTCAATATCTTATAATACCTATAATGGAAAAGAATCTGCAAAAGAATATATAGATATACACGTATATAAATATATATGTATGTATATGTATAACTGAATCACTTTGCTGTACACCTGAAACTAACACAATATTGTAAATCAACTGTAGTTTAATTTTTTTTTAAAGTAAATCAATAAAAAAATGGCATGACATCCACTTCCTCACATGCTCATGGAACCAGCTCTCTTGTCCTCTTGCTGGTTTTCCCATTGATTCCATGAAGAAGACACAGAGCTGTGTCTAAGAATTGTGCTGCAAAGGCTACAAGGTTGTAATAGGTTTGCAGTGAGCCACTGTAGAGGGAGGGGAAACAGTCTGGTCCAGGACTCTGGGGCTGAGGATCAGGATCCAGTGTACCACACCTTCTTTATCCATTCTTCTGTTGATGGACTTTTAGCTTGTTTCCAGGTCCTGGCTATTGCAAGCAGTGTTACAATGAACATTGGAGTACATGTGTCTTTTTGAATTATGGTATTCTCTGGGTATATGCCCAGGAGTGGGATTGCTGGGTCATATGGTAGTTCTATTTTTAGTTTTTCTAAGGAACCTCTATACTGTTCTCCAGAGTGGCTGTATCAATTTACATTCCCATCATCAACATTGAAGAGGGTTCCCTTTTCTCCACACCCTCTCCAGCATTTATTGCTTGTAGATTTTTTGATGATGGTCATTCTGACTGGTGTGAGGTGATGCCTCATTGTAGTTTTGATTTGCATTTCTCTAATAATTAGTGATGTTGAGCAGCTTTTCATGTGTTTGTTGGCCATCTGTATGTCTTCTTTGGAGAAATGCCTATTTAGATCTTCTGCCCATTTTTTGATTGGGTTGTTTGATGTTTTGGTACTGAGCTGCATGAGCTGTTTGTATATTTTGGAGATTAATCCTTTGTCAGTTGCTTTATTTGTAAATATTTTCTCCCATTCTGAGGGTTGTGTTTTCATCTTGTTTATGGTTTCATTTGCTGTGCAGAAGTTCTTAAGTTTAGTTAGGTCCCACTTGTTAATTTTTGTTTTTATTTTCATTACTTTAGGAGGTGGGTCAAGAAGATCTTCCTGTGATTTATGTCAAAGAGTGTTCTGCCTATGTTGTCCTCTAAGTGTTTTATAGTGTCTGGCCTTATAGGTAGGTCTTTAATCCATTTTAAGATTATTTTTGTGTCTGGTGTTAAGGAGTGTTCTAATTTCATTCTTTTACACGTAGCAGTCCATTTTTCCCAGCACCACTTAATGAAGAGACAGTCTTTTCTTCATTATATATTATTGCCTCCTTTGTCATAGATGAGGTGACCATAGGTGCATGGGTTTATCTCTGGGTTTTTTATCCTTTTCCATTAATCTATATTTCTGTTTTTGTTCCAGTACCATATTGTCTCAATGACTGTAGCTTTGTAGTATAGTCTGAAGTCAGGGAGACTGATTCCTCCAGCTCTATTTTATTCCCTCAAAATTGCTTTGGCTATTTGGGGTCTTTTGTGTCTCCAAACAAATCTTAAGATTTTTTGTTCTAGTTTGGTGAAAAATCCCTTCAGTAATTTGGTAGGGATTTCACTGAATCTGTAGATTGCTTTGGGTATTATAGTAATCTTCACAATTTTGAATCTTCCAATCCAAGAACATGGTGTATCTCTTCATCTGTTTGTGTCATCTTTGACTTCTTTCTTCAGTGTCCTGTATTTTCTGAGCACAGGTGTTTTACCTCCTTAGGTAGGTTTATTCCTAGGTATTTTATTCTTTTTGTTGCAATGGAGAATGGGATTCTTTCCTTCATTCCTCTTTCTGGTCTTCAGTTGTTAGTGTATAGGAATGCAAGTGCTTTCTCTGCATTAATTTTGTATCCTGCAACTTCACCAAATTCATTGGTTAGCTCTAGTAGTTTTCTGGTGGCATCTTTAGGTTTCTCTATGTATCGTATCATGTTATCTGCAGACTGACAGTTTTACTTATTTTCCAATTTGTGTTCTTTTTATTTCTTTTTATTCTCTGATTGCTGTGCCTAGGACTTCCTAAACTATGTTGAATAAGAGTGGTGAGAGTAGACATCCTTGTCTTTTTCCTGATCTTAGAGGAAATGGTTTCAGTTTTTCACTATCGAGAATGATGTTTGCTGTGGGTTTGTCATATATGGCCTTTATTATGTTGAGGTAGGTTCCCCCTATGCCCACTTTCTGGAGAGTTTTTACCATAAAAGGGTTTTGAATTTTGTCAAAAGATTTTTCTGCATCTATTGAGATGATCATGTGGTTTTTATTCTTCAATTTGTTAATATGGTGTATCACATTGATTGATTTCCATATATTGAAGAATCTTTGCATTTCTGGGATAAATCCCATTGATCATGGTGTATGATCCTTTTAATGTGTTGTTGGATTCTGTTTGCTTGTATTTTGTTGAGGATTTTTGCATCTATGTTCATCAGTGATATTGGCCTTTAATTTTCTTTTTTTATGATAACTTTGTCTGGGTTTGTTATCAGGGTAATGGTGGCCTCATAGAATGAGTTTGGGAGTGTTCTTCACACTCCAGATTTTTGGAAGAGTTTGAGAAGGATAGATGTTAGCTCTTCTCTAAATGTTTGATAGAATTTGCCTGTGAGGTCATCGGTTCCTGGACTTTTGTTTGTTGCAAGATTTTGAATCACAGTTTCAATTTCATTACTTGTGATTTTTCTGTTCATATTTTCTATTTCTTTCTGGTTCAGTCTTGAAAGGTTGTATTTTTCTAAGAATTCATCCATTTCTTCCAAGCTCTCCATTTTATTGGCATATAGTTGCTTGCAGTAGTCTCTTATGATCCTTTGTATTTCTGCATTTACCCATGTGTTTTTAACATTTCATATAAAACAGAACCTCAAGTATTTAACCAGTATCAGTTTTATAAGCTGAACATACTGGAAGACTTTGATTAACACATAGAAGCATATTTTTGGGAAAAACAGTTGTAGGTTTATTGACTGTAGCTAGTTTTCCAAATGTTCTGCTGTGAAGGAACCAATTCCTGTTTAGAAGGAGACTTATTTTCTTCCATATGGCAGTAGAATTCTTTTGACCACAACAGAGGCAATATGAATAAAGATGTGTTGGCTTTAAACACTTCAGGACGCTGGTTATGGGAGTCTCCAAAAGAAATAATAGGCAGTGTTCTTTTGGTTTTGCTCCATGGCATGTAATCAATATTCTTGCCAAGCAATAGGGCTCATATCTAAATGGACCAGTCTTATTTGATTAATCTGTGAACTAAGCCCTCAGGACAGCCTTGGCTGTTTATATTCGGATATGATATCACATGGCTGACATTGGTAGGTTTCATCAACAATTTTTGTGTTAAACATGAAAAATAGACCTTTTCTAGGTATAATTAATGCTCTCTGACAGCAGCTTATCACAGGCCAGTGTTGGGGATTTTGAGGGGTTTTCCCCTTAAATCTTAATTGTCACTGTTGTTATAATGTATAATTCTTCTTCTTGACTTCTCCTTTATTAACTTCAGGGTGGGTCTGATGGCAAGTAGAATTTTCATTGTTTCTGTAAATGTCTTTCTTATAGTTTAAATTAATATCATCCCTAAACCCAGGAAGAAGCAATATCTCATTCTTTTTAGGATCTAGCAATATTTCAAGGTGAGCAACATCCTTAAATTCTTCCAAATATTTAAGGGCATACAATTTCACTTTTAGTAACCTAACAAAAAAAGGAGCATTAGAATAGAAATAAAACTATATATACCTTATCAGCTATTTAAGTCCCTTCAATTGCAAACCACAATGATTAAAAATATAATAAAAATATTAAGGTGCCACCACCCTGGCACAGATTTTTAAGCCACATAGTTCTAGGTGTGTATCCTGGATCTGCTTTTTACAAGCTGTGTGATTCGGAGCTAGCTACATTAAATCTCATTGAATTTAGTTTTAAAATCCACATTTTTACATGTACTCAAAACTCAGGCATCATTTTCCCCAAGAAGTCTTTCCAATCCCTTGCCAGTCTGGGTCTGGTGATTTTTGTAAATATACTCCCTTGTGGCAACCTGTCATATTGTGTTGCAATTTGTTGTTTGCCTATGTGCTTACCCAACTAGATCAACAGCTACTTGGCCTAGAGGCTGAGACTATTCTCTCTTTATCTCAGTTTCTAACACCTTGTTCAAATTATAATAAGGGCTTCATGTATAACCACAACCGTTTCTTTCCTTATATTATCCAATAAGGTTAACAGGATTATCCATATTTAACTAATCAAAGAAGGGCATACATATTCAATGGACTAAGACAAAATAATCCATTACTGCCCGCACATCAGGATCATTTGAATATGCTATTATTTTAATTTGAAGACACATTAAAGTTGAATTAAAAGTCTAAGATAAAATCTTAATATAGAAATATAGCATATTCCTGGATGAGAAGACTCAATAATACAACACTGAGAATTGTCTCCAAATTATTGTGAGTCTAATCAAAACTGCATGGTATTAGAGGAGTTTTCTTGGAAAAGGAAAATGGATAACAAAATGCAAAAGAAAGGAAAATAATATTTGGAAAAGAAATAAATGAAGCCAGGAACACTAGTTTGCAAAAGCCTATGACAAAGCCATAGTAATTAAGTAAGGTGGGATTTATGCAAAAATAAACATAAAGATTTAAAAATAGAATCCAGAAAGAAGTCTGTGCATATAATGACAATTTAGTTTGCATTAAGTGTGACATTTCAAATCAGTGGGGAAAAGATGAGCTATTCAATAAAAAGATATTTGAACAACTGGTTATTTGGGCAAGAAAGTCAGGAGTTAGGTACTTATTTTATACATTCTCCTCTCTGTCTCTCTCTCTCTTATACATGCATACACACTTATTTAATCGAGGCATATTAAATGTATTCTGAAAAACCTTAAGATATTTAAGGAAGATATAGGATAACATGCTTTAAACATTGAGATAAAGAAGTCTTCTAAAATAAAACACAAGATATTAAAGAAAAATACATAGATTTACCAAGGTTAAAATGTATCTTATGGATAACAAAAAAGAAAACGTTATAACGGTTTTAAAAAAAGGTAAAAGAAGAGAATGATAAAATAATTGCAGCTTATTATCTAGATAAAACTTTAATATCTGGAGTATATAAAAATACCTAAAAAAGTATAAGAAAAGAGTAAACAAAAACATAGCCACTGTATAAACAGGTAATTTACAAAAGAAATTCAGATAGTCAATAACTCATGAAAAGATACTAAGTCTCAGTAGTGACCCCCAAAATGCATTTTAAAGCACAGTATTATGTTTTTACTCATAAGACTGAGAATTATTTCAAAATAGGATCAAATATTGGGGTAGGTGTAGGAACACACTGGTGACAGGAGTTTAAACCTGTACAGCAATTTTGTAGGGCAATTTAACACAATAAGCTAACATTTAAAACGTACATGACACTGCAGTGTATACAGAAGTTGAAATATAATATGGTGTGCATGAAACATATAATTTATGTCAATGTAACCTCAATAAATTTTTAAAAAATTAAATAAAAAATAAAATGTGCATACTATATGGCTCAGCAATTCTAGTCATTTGTATATCTAAAAGAACTCTCCCACGTTAATACAAAAGGTAAGTAAAAAGATATATATTGAAGCATTGTTTATAATAGCACAATAATGGGAAGCAATCTAAGTGTCCATCAATAAGAGAACAGTAAAATAAACCGTCATAATTTCAAGTGGTGGAATACTATCCAACAGTTAAAAAGAATAAAATTACATTTTTCTTAACCCACAGGTATCTAGGGTTGATATGTCATAGCAGCTAGCATTATCATAACCAATATATAATTGGCAACTTAAGTGGGCTTCTTCTATTTAAAAAGCTTCATCTATGTAATTCAATGCTGGAGTGGCAAGGAAATCAGTATCAGAGTCTGGAAAGAGGGAGTCTCATGTTATGGAGTTCCAGGAAACTTAGCTAATGTCAGCAAGCCTGAGAAAGCAAGCACATGCTTACTGAGTCTATGGTTCTAGCAGAAGAGTATGGAAAACTGACTTTTAGTTGGATATTTGGTATGAACTGGCTGCATTTAATAAGATACTAGAAATAATAGATGAACTTTTAAAAAGTGGCTGTTTCAAGAGCAGAGATGAAACAAAATAGAGAAGGTCTATAAATGTGGGGTCACAACTGGTTGGAAAAGTCAACTGTTTCCAGATATAAAACAGAAAAAAAAAAAAAAAAAGATTTTAAAAAGTCTTTGAGCAACAAAGTCCCTCTGAAAGACTATCCATGTGGCAAAGTATAACGTTTGATAATATCACCCAAGCCAGATGGGCTCCAGACAGACTTTGCTATATTAAGATACAGATGCCAGAAAATGGGAAAGAGTTCATATACATAAAGATTAGCTAGACAAGTAGATATCTCTATATCAATCTATCCAGAAAAAAACAGAGAGAAAGAGAGAGGAAGCAGAGAGGGAGGGAGAGAGGGAGGGAGGGAGGGAAGGAAGGAAAGGAGGAAGGAAAGAAGGAAGGAAGGAAGGAAGGAAGAAATAAGTTTGAGAAATAATTTGGTTATGACTAATGGTACATGGTTTTACTGAGGAAGTAAGTTATCTCATTATTAATTTGAAAAAAATTGCATTCCCAGTCAAGCCATGAGCTGGGGACTTATATAATAATAACAAGAAATATTTACACAGACATGAAGGAGGCAGCAAAAGCTATATACCCACAGTGAAGGCATGCTCCTCAACATCCACTTCAGCAGTGGCCATGTGTGTAAACAGATAAGGAAAACTCTCAGATCATAGGGCCATGGAGGGTAATGCATGGAACACAGATATCCCAGAAAACATAACTGAGGTCTAAGCAAAGTTTAGAGAAATGTCAGATCAGGGAACTACACTGTGAGGTCAGAGAACTCACCCACTGTGAGGTCAGAGAACTCTCCCAATAATTTCCTGGAGGATTTCATTATTTTCATGGACCAGTAACAGCTCTAAGCCTTCTGTTTCTCTGTTTTAAATGTGGGCTGATATTGTGTATATCCAGGTCCAGCTTCACTATTGTATATAGGGTTTTTCTATGAAGGAGGGAATAAATTTTCTTTTGTTTCTCGGTTACCAGGCCATCAAAAATGTAGTTTAGTGTTGCTTGTTTTCACACTTCAATTTTAAAAAGGTATTGTATTGCAGATAAACTTCTGGTATTTACATTTTTCACACAAAATGATTTTATGGCTCATCTATATTGTTGCATGCTATTGTCTTTTAAATTAAATTAACTGTATTTAAATTAAATTAACTGTATTTCAGTTTAATTGTTGTAATATAACCTATTCTGTGAATATACCACAAAAGTTTACCTGTTCAACATCACTTATATGTAGAATCTAAAAACATGGTACAAATGAACTTATTTACAAAACAGAAATAGAGTCACAGATGTAGAAAATAAACCTATGGTTACCAAGGGGGAAAGGAGGGAGGGAGGAATAAACTGGGAGATTGGGATTGACATATACACACTACTCTATATAAAATAGATAACTAATAAGGACCTACTATATAGCACAGCGACTCTACTCAATACTCTGTAATGACCTATATAGGAAAAGGATGTAAAAAAGAGTGGATATATGCATATGTATAACTGATTCACTTTGCTATACACTGGAAACTAACACAACATTGTAAATCAACTATACTCCAATAAAAATTTTTGAGAATTAAAAAACAATTTAGAAGTTTATCTATTTACCTTATCTTGGACATTTGGATCATGTCCACTTTTGCTATTACAAGCATTCTTGCATATACTTTCTGGTAAAGATTGGTGAGTCTTAGGTATATGATTAAGAATGGTACTGCCAGATCTAAGGGTGTATAGATATTCAGCTTCATAAAATAATGTCAAATTCCCCAAATGAGAATACTCCCAATAACAATCATTAATTGGTCTAATATGATTCACATTCTTTCCAACATTTCGGATTCTAATACTGCTTAATTTTTGCCAGTTGTATGGTTAGTAAAATAATAAATTATTATGGTCTTAATTTTTCACCCCAAATTACTAGTGAGGTTGAATATCTTGTCATATATTTATTAGATAATTGTATTTTCTCTTCTGTACAATGTTCATGTTGTTTTGTTTTGTTTTGTTTTTTCTTTCATATTATTGATTTTGTAGTTTCTTATATAATCATAATTATATTTATTGGTTATCTGGATTATACATTTATTCTGGAGATTTGTAGCTTATCTCTTCACTTTGTGATTGGCAATTATATTTTTGGAATATTCAAATTTATGAATATTTTTTGATGGCTAGCAATTTTTATATTTTACTTATGAAACTGTTCTCTAGCCAGAAGTTAGAAAGACATTCACCTAGGGTTTTGCTTATGAAATTTACTGTTTACACCATTAGTGGTTGATGCTTGTGTACCATGTGTCTATTATTATTATTTTTGTACCTAATGTTATATTTATTGAAAGCTGTCTCAGACCATTTGTTGGATATGTTCTGTAAATTTACAAACAAGTATACACAGAAACTAGCCACAATATGGATGGTGGGGAAGTGTACAGAATAAAAGAGTAGACAATGTAGGAAATAAAACAGATCATTCTGCCAGTGACCATCCACAGACAACAGTAAAAAAGACTGTGGAACAACAAGTGTAAAGGAACAGCTCTGAGATATGGAATGAGGTCCTGGCAGTTTATCTTGCTTGGCATAATGCTAAAGAGCTCAATTAACCTAACTTTATGATTGCTTCCTTTATGATGATAGTTTTCCATTGAGCTGAGATGGTCTTCACGTTTGGATTTTCATCTCTTTTCTGTCTTTCTTTTTTTTCCCCATGCATTGAAATTTAATCTCCAATACAAGCTCCCCCCCACACACCTCAGAAATGGGTGAGCAATAAATGTATCAAAAAATCACTAAATTACAGAACCAGAGAGATCTTCAATTCTCAATTATATAAATATGGGTGATTGTAAGAAACACAGAGAGGAAAATTTTCAAGTATATAATTCAAGAACATTAAACAGGTTTTGTTTTTGTTTGGGGGCCAAGGTGTCATTCCAAATTATTGCACAGGGAATTTAACAATTAACTAACTTTGGGAGGTGTCAACCAATTGACACTTTTCAGTTTGCGAGCAAAAATGTTTTGGACAAGATTGCACCACTTTTAGCAATGAAACATATAGAAGGTTCAAGACCCTGGGCTGGGTAATATAATAGAAGTCAGATTTCATATCTAACTACAGGTCATATAAACATAAATATACATACGTATTTATAGACAGAACCTGCATATGTTAAACATACATGCACCCTTATATCTTGATTTCTACTCCAGAGAAGGAAGCAGTAGAAAGAAAATTCACTTGAAAAACAAAGCTAAGGAGGACTTCCAGTTTCCAATTCTGAATGTAAGGAGCTTGGAAATTGCCAGTCCACCCTAACAACAAGTAAAAGGCTAAACAGACTGAAAATTTAACAACTTTTTATGAGTCTGTAAAAGAGGAGAGGACATAGGCAAATTCTGCCTGCAAGGTTGAGAGACAGATAGGTACAGGGTGTCATGGCTTACCAGAGCATAGACTTACAAGCAGAAATCCACCTCAGAAACCAGTGCTGAGGTAGGAAAACCTGAACCATAATTAACAAATTGTTGGAAGCTCAGTGTGAACAGCATTAACAGTTAAAAACTTCAGTTGGGATGTGTGGGGGAGATAATTGTCAGATTTATCTCCAGGAGCTTGACCAGGTTCCTGCAACAAATATTAAAGTTACCAACTTTAGACAGGTTACTATTTATGTAGGATGTGAACTGCATGATAACCACAAAGCAAAAACCTATAATAGATACTCAAAAGATAATGAGGAAGGAATCTAAGCATAACACTATAGAAAGTCATCAAACCACAAGGAAAGAAAGCAAGATAATATGAAAGCAACAGAGAGGAACAACCAAAAAAAAAAAAAAATCCAGAAAACTGGGGCTTCCCTGGTGGCGCAGTGGTTGAGAGTCTGCCTGCCAATGCAGGGGAAACAGATTCGTGCCCTGGTCTGGGAAGATCCCACATGCCTTGGAGTGGCTGAGCCCGTGAGCCATGGCTGCTGGGCCTGTGTGTCCAGAGTCTGTGATCCACAGCGGGGGAGGCCACAACGGTGAGAGGCCCGTGTACTGCCATTATATACTTACCAATAATCTCTTTAAATGTAAATGGGCTAACTTATTCAATAAAAACATAGAATGGTTGAATAAATGATAATTTGAAAAATACCTTTCTATATACTGCCTACAAGAGACTCACCTTAGATGTAAGGACACACACAAACTGAAAATAAAGGAATGGAAAAAGATGTTTCATGTAAATGGAAACCAAGGTAAAGCTGGGGTAGCTCTCATATCAGACAAAATATATTTAAATAAACTATAATAAGGACTTCCCTTGTGGTCCAGTGGCTAAGGCTCCACATTCCCAATGAAGGAGGCTTGGGTTTGATCTCTAATCAGGGAACTAGATCCCACATGTCACAACTAAAATATCCCGCATGCCACAGCTAAAGATCCTGCATGTGGAAATGAAGATCCCATGTGCTGCAACTAACACCTGGCAAAGCCAAATAAATAAATTTTAAAAATAAACTAGAATAAAAGACAAAGATAGGTATTATATAATGATAAAGGGGTCAATTAAACAAGAAGATTTAACATTTGTAAATATTTATGTATCCAACATAGCACCAAGATGAATAAAGTAAATATTTACAGACCTAAAGGAAGAAATTAACAGCAGTACAATAGTAGTACAGGATTTTAATGCCTCACTAGCATCAATGGATACATCATTCCATTGGAAAATGAATAAGGACAGATCAAACTTAAATGACACATTAGATCAGATGGACTTATTATAGATAGATGATAGATAGGTAGATAGATAGATAGATACAGAACATTCTACCCAAAAGCAACAAAATACATATTCTTCTCAAGTACACATGAAGCTATCCAGGACAGAGTACATGCTAGGATAAAAAAATAAGTATCAACAATGCTAGGATAAAAAACAAGTATCAACAAATTTAAGAAGGTTTAAATCATATCAGACATCTTTTCTAACCACAGTGGTATGAAACGAGAAATCAATTACAAGAAGAAAACTGGAAAGTCACAAATATGTGAAGATTAAACAACATGCGACTGAACAAGCAATGAGTCAATGAAGAAATCAAAGAAGAAATTAAAAACTAAAAATACACCAGTACTATTATCAGAAAGTTTTACACCTCCTTTTAGAGCTCAACTCTTTCAGAGAATCGTCCAAAATCAGGTATGAAATGCATCATTTCAGATTGAAGAAAGAGAGCACTAAGGACTCATCAGATTGTGACTACTAAAGTTGTTTTTTTGTTTTGTTTTTTTCTATATCTTAAGATCACTAATGAAAACTGGTCTAAAACTGATAATTGAGGTCTCTTGTGACCATTCCAGATTTCTGCTTGGACATCATGGTCATCATTAAATGAAAATTGACCAACATTGAAAGTTGTTTCCTACCCGTTGTCTCCCTACTTGCACTGCTTAGTACTCATCCTTTTAATCCCTCAGGGAACATTCATAAATCCTATGTCAGAAATGAATTTGGAAACACACAAAGATCTGTAATCATGGTCTATTACTCTCCTCTCACCTGAAGGTTGAAGCAGTTTTTCCTCCTTAACCCTGAAGTACCAAGTATTCGATGAAATCTCCTCAGATATTAGATAACTATTAATTCCATATTTTAAGGATAACTATTCTCAGTGTCAGCATAAAGACTCTTCATCTGTGGGAGAGTAGAAAATCACCAGTCTTATCTCAAATGAGATATAACATTATTCCATGACCTCCTACTGTTACCATTTCCCTTCTGCCTAAAGTGTTTCATTTAACTTTTCTTATAGTGGGAGTCTGCTGTTAATTATTTTTTAGCTTTGTATGTCTCAAGAAAAGTCTTTATTTCAACTTAATTTTTGGAACTATGTTCACTAAATGTAGCATTCTAAATTTACAGCTGTTTTGTTGCAGTTTTTAATTTCATTTCAGTTACTTAAAGAGCTAGTCCAATCCTCTCATTTGTCTTCTGTTTGAGCTTCCTTGGGCTTCTTAGATATGTGGATTTATAGTTTTCATTGAGTTTGTACATTTTTTCTTTCATTTTATTCAACTATTTTTTTCAGTTTGCCCCCACCAGTATTTCAGTTCCTTCTCTTCTAGTCAATAAGTTTTTCCTCTGTACTGACTGTGTAAAGCTCTAAGATTTTACACATGCCACTTTACTGCTAGGATATTATTTCCATCAACCTGAAAGTGCTGAATTAGATGATATTTAAGGTCCATCTCAGATACAACAGCACATGTTTTTTCTCAAGACTATTTGCTTGTCACAGCACATTAACTGTTCCAAACCACTCACAAAGTACAAAGAATGATATCTTTGCCTGCTATGAAGACATGAAAAATAAGCAAATATGGGTGTTATATATGTACAAAGGATATCAATTTGCAATGTTTTGCATCATGAATGAAGAGAGTACTAAACTGGGACATGCAAAAAGATTGCTGGGCAATGTTGTATGACTACTTGTGATGATCATGGGGTAGGACATACTTATGGGATTTTGTTAAAAAATTTTCAATGATCTAAAATAGGACTAGACAAGTAAGATTTTAGGAGTGATTCAGTATTATATGTTTTAAGCCATATAACCACAAGGGTGTTAATTATTCTGCTAAGAGTTGGGTTAACCAAGAGACTGAGGCTGTTTAGCAATGTAAATGAGTATGGAATGGTTGTACAGATTGGACTATGATCAAAATTTCCTGATATCAATGCTTCTATAAGAAATGAGTTGGTCATGAAAACCTGAGAAAGATGAATTAGTGTTTAAAACTCCCAAGGTGCAACAATTTTTGAAGATGGCTAGATCCACAGTATGGTCTACCAGTGAGTGGATAAAATGGTATAGAGAGGAAAGTTAGGAGTACATTGTGCTAGAATGGGTTGACCACAAGATATGGGCATTTACAATGACACATATTTCAATGGAAAACAAAACAATGGTCCCCTACAGTTATTATTAATGAAAGTGTAATAGTTAGCAAAAAGTCAATAGATGGCAAGAGAGGTTGGGAGAGTGGTAAATTCTCATAGTTTACAATTTAAGAAGGGAGAGGCTTTGAAAGGAAAAACAATATTTTTTAGTGTGAAATGGAGAGATTGTGGAGATACGCTCCAGCTCCTAGCCTTGTAGCATATGAGTTTTAGGAAAATGCTTACCATTGGATTAGGCTGTAAGTAAAGCAGGTCAGGAGAAGCAAGAATGGTGAAAGAGTATCTGCAAAAATTTCAGAGGTAGGGATAAGTGTCCACAACAGCACTCACATTTCCCACATGAACCACTTCTCTTTGGTCTCAGTTTCCCCATTATTTTGAGAAAGTAAGTAGCTTGGACTTGACAACTACCAGAGCTTTTTCTAGTTCTAAACTTCAATTTTTTGATTCTCAAGGATAGACTTTTTCCCCAAAAATTTCCTGGAGTGATATAAAGCACAGACTGTCAAAGTGACACATGAATTCTCATGAACCTCAAATGTCCTAGGTAGAATTTTAGCAGGAGAAAAGATATAAATAATGTATTTATAAACATAAGAACAGAAAAATAATGTAATCTGTTTTGTCAATAATACACCAATAAAATCACACAATAGATTATGGAGGAGAAGTAAGTTGTTGCATTTAATTAAATGCAAAAATTCTATTCCCCCAAGAATACTTTGCTCATCTAATCTGATCATTTTTGATTTTCACTACTTGTGATAATGTCACTTAATATATTTTCTTGCTGTAATGAATTCTTAGGAACAGGAGCACTCACTAAAGCCATGTTATATTAAATATTTGATGACAAAAAAAGAAGCTTTCAAAACTCTGTATGGGGATTCAAATTTGAGGTACAAGGCAATGAGTAGTTTGTGAGACTGAAGTACTACCAAACTGAAAGCTGAAATATAATTTAATTTCCAAACTGTCCTTGGATCCACCAGACAGCAACAGCAGAAGCAAGAAGAAATACAATGTTGCAGCCTATGGAATGAAAACCATATTCACAGAAAGATAGGCAAAATGAAAAGCAGAGGACTATGTACCAGATGAAGGAACAAGATAAAACCCCCCAAAAACAACAAAATGAAGTGGAGATAGGCAACTTTCCAGAAAAAGAATTCAGAAAAATGATAGTGAAGATGATCCAGGACCTCAGAAAAAGAATGGAGGTAAAGATCGAGAAGATGAAAGAAAGGTTTAACAAACACCTAGAAAAAATAAAGAACAAACAAACAGATGAACAATGCAAAAACTTAAGTGAAAAATACACTAGAAGGAATCAATAACACAATAACTGAGGCAGAAAAACAGTTAAGTGACTTGGAAGAGAAATTGGTGGACCTGCCACAGAACAGAATATAGAAAAAAGAATGAAGAGAAATGAAGACAGCCTAAGAGACCCCTGGGACAACATTAAACACACCAACATTTGCATTATAGGGTTCCCAGAAGGAGAAGAGAGAAAAGACCTAAGAAAATATTTGACGAGATTATAGTTGAAAACTTCCCTAACTTGAGAAAGGAAATAGCCATCAAAATCCAGGAATCCCAGAGAGTTCCAGGCAGGATAAACCCAAGGAAAAACATGCTGGTACACATAGTAATCACATTGACAAAAATTAAAGCCAAAGAAACATTATTGAAAGCAGCAAGGGAAAAATGACAAATAATATACAAGGGAACTCCCATAAAGTTAGCAGCTGATTTCTCAGCAGAAATCCTACAAGCCAGAAGGGAGTGGCATGATATACTTAAAGTGATGAAAGGGAAGAACCTACAACCAAGATTACTCTACTTGGCAAGGATCTCATTCAGATTTAACAAAGAAATCAAATGGTTTACAGACAAGCAAAAGCTAAGAGATTTCATATTGATAATTACCTTTAAAGTGAATGGATTAGGGCTTCCCTGGTGGTGCAGTGGTTGAGAGTCCGCCTGCTGATGCAGGGGACCCAGGTCCGTGCCCCGGTGATAAAAAAAAAGTGAATGGATTAAATGCTCCAACCAAAAGGCACAGGCTCGTTGAATGCATACAAAAACAAGACCCATATATATGCTGTCTACAGGAGACCCACTACACACCTAGAGACAAATACAGACTTTAAATGAGGGGATAGAAAAAGATATTCCATGCAAGTGGAAATCAAAAGAAAGCTGGAGTAGCAATACTCATATCAGATAAAATAGACTTTAAAATAAAGAATGTTATAAGAGACAAGGAAGGACACTACATGATGATCAAGGGATCAATCCAAGAAGAAGATATAAAAATTATAAATATATATGCACCCAACATAGTAGCACTACAATACACAGGGCAAACGTTAACAGCTATAAAAGAGGAAATCAACAGTAACAGAAAAATAGTGGGGGATTTTAACACCTAACTTACACCAGTAGACCAATCATCCAGAAAGAAAATTAATAAGAAACACAAGCTTTAAATGATATAATAGATCAGATAGATTTAATTGATACTTATAAGACATTCCACCTGAAAACAGCAGATTACACTTTCTTCTCAAGTTCACATGGAACATTCTCCAGGATAGATCAAATCTTGGGTCACAAATCAAGCCTCAGTAAATTAAAGAAAATTGAAATCATATCAAGTACCTTTTCTGACCACAACGCTATGAGATTAGAAATCATTTTCAGGGTAAAAAATTAAAAATCACAAACACATGGAGGCTAAACAATACGTTACTAAATAACCAAGAGATCACTGAAGAAATCAAGGAGGAAATCAAAAAATATGAAGAGACAAATGACAACAAAAACACGATGATACAAAACCCATTGGATGCAGCAAAAGCAGTTCGAAGAGGGACATTTATAGCAATACAATCCTACTTCAAGAAACAAGAAAAATCTCAAATAAACAATCTAACAGGTTCAGTGGTTGAGAGTCTGCCTGCCGATGCAGGGGACATGGGTTCGTGCCCCGGTCCGGGAGGATCACACATGCCGCGGGGTGGCTGGGTCCATGAGCCATGTCCACTGAGCCTGCACATCTGGAGCCTGTGCTCTGCAATGGGAGAGGCCACAGCAGTGAGAGGCCCACGTACCACAAAAAAACTAAAACAAAAAAACAATCTAACCTTACACCTAAAGGAACTAGAGAAAGAAGGACAAACAAAACCCAAAGTTAGTAGAAGGAAAGAAATCATAAAGATCAGAGCAGAAATAAATGAAATAGAGACAAAGAAAACAATAACAAAGATCAATAAAACCAAAAGCTGGTTCTTTGAGAAGATAAACAAAAATTATAAACCCTTAGGCAAACTCATCAAGAAAAGCAGGGAGAGGACTCAAACCAATAAAATTAGAAATGAAAAATGAGAACTTACAACAGACACTGCAGACATACAAAGCACCATAAGAGACAAGTACAAGGAATTCTATGCCAATAAAGTGGACAACCTGGAAGAAATGGACAAAGTCTTAGAAAGGTATAACCTTCCATGACTGAACCAGAAAGAAATAGAAAATATGAGCAGACCAATCACAAGTAATGAAATTAAATCTATGATTAAAAATCTTCCAACAAACAAAAGTCCAGGACCCAATGGCTTCACAGGTGAACTCTATCAAACATTTAGAGAAGAGCTAACACCCATCCTTCTCAAACTCTTCCAAAAAACTGTAGAGGAAGGAACACTCCCAAACTCATGCTATGAGGCCACAATCACCTTGATACCAAAAGCAGACAAAGATACGACAAAAAAAGAAAATTACAGACCAATATCACTGATGAATACAGATGCAAAAATCATCAACAAAATACTAGCAAACAGAATCCAAGAACACATTAAAAGGATCATACACCATGAGCAAGTGGGATATATCCCAGGGACACAAGTATTGTTCAATATACACAAATCAATCAATGTGATGCACCATATTAACAAATTGAAATAAAAAACATATGATCATCTCAATAGATGCAGAAAAAGCTTTTGACAAAATTCAACACCTGTTTTGATAAAAACTCTCCTGAACGTGGGCATAGAGGGAACCTACCTCAACACAGTAAAGGCCATATATGACAAACCCACAGCAAACATAATTCTCAATGGTGAAAACCTGAAAGCATTTCCTCTAAGAACAGGAACAAGCCAACGATGTCCACTCTCACAAACTTTTATTCAACATAGTTTTGGAAGTCCTAGACATGGCATCAGAGTAGAAAAAAACTAAAAGGACTAGAAATTGGAAAAAAATAAGTAAAACTGTCACTGTTTGCAGATGACATGATACTATACATAGAAAATCCTAACAATGCCACCAGACAACTATTAGAGCTAGTCAATGAATTTGGTAAAGTTGCAGGATACAATATTAATGCACAGAAATCTCTTGCATTCCTATACACTAACATTGAAAGAGCAGAAAGAGAAATGAAGGAAAGAAAACTATTCTCCACTGCAACAAAAAGAATAAAATACCTAGGAATAAACCTACCTAAAGAGGTAAAAGTCCTGTACTCAGAAAACTATAAGACACTGATGAAAGAAATCAAAGTGGACATAAACAGATGGAGAGATATACCATGTTCTTCAACTGGAAGAATCAATATTGTGAAAATGACTGTACTACACAAAGCAGTCTACAGATTCAATGCAATACCTATCAAATTACCAATGGCATTTTTTCACAGAATTAGAACAAAAAATCTTAAAATTTGTATGGAGACACAAAAGCAATATTGAGAGAAAAAAATGGACATGGAGGAACCAGACACCCTAATTTCAGACTATACTACAAAGGTACAGTAATCAAGACAATATGGTACTGGCACAAAACAGAAATATAGATCAATGGAACAGGACAGAAAGCCCAGAGATAAACCCATGCCCCTGTAGTCAACTAATCTATGACAAAGGAGTCAAGGATATACAATGGAGAAAAAACAGTCTCTTCAATAAATTGTGCTGGGATAACTGGACAGCTACATGTAAAAGAATGAAATTAGAACACTCCCTAACACCTTAAACAAAAGTAAACTCAAAATGGATTAAAGACCTAAATGTAAGACTGGACACTATAAAACACTTAGAGGAAAACCTAGGAAGAACACTCTTTGACATAAATCACAGCAAGATCTTTTTTGACCCAGCTCCTAGAATAATGGAAATAAAAACAAAAATAAACAAATGGGACCTAATGAAACTTACAAGCTTTTTCACAGCAAAGGAAAATACAAACAAAATAAAAAGACAACCCTTAGAGTGGGAGAAAATATTTGCAAATGAATCAACAGACAAAGGATTAATCTCCAAAATATATAAACAGCTCATGCAGCTCAATATTAAACAGAACAAACAACCCAATCCAAAACTAGGCAGAAGATCTAAATAGACATTTCTCCAATGAAGACATACAGATGGCCAACAAACACATGAAAAGCTGCTCAATATCACTATTTATTAGAAAAATGCAAATCAAAACTACAATGAGGTATCACCTCACTCCAGTTAGAATGGGCACAATCAGAAAATCTACAAACAACAAATGCTGGAGAGGGTGTGGAGAAAAGGGAACCATCTTATGATGATGGTGTGAATGTAAATTGATACAGACACTATGCAGAACAGTTCAGAGGTTCCTTAAAAAACTAAAAATAGAATTGCCATATGACCCAGGAATCCCACTCCTGGGCATATACCCAGAGAAAACCATAATTCAAAAAGACATATGCACCTCAATGTTCATTGCAACACTACTTACAATAGCCAGGACATGGAAGCAACCTAAATGCTCATCAACAGAAGAATGGCTAAAGAAGATGTGGTACATATACCCAATGGAATATTACTCAACCATAAAAAGGAACGAAATTGGGTCATTTGTAGAGACGTGGATGGACCTAGAGACTGTCATACAGAGTGAAGTAAGTCAGAAAGAGAAAAACAAATATAGTTTATTAATACATATATGTGGAATCGAGAGAAATGGTACAGATGAACTGGTTTACAAGGCAGAAATAGAGACACAGATGTAGAGAACAAACGTATGGACACCAAGGGCAGAAAGCGGGGGGTAGTGGTGGTGGGAAGAATTGGGATTGACCTATATACACTAATTTTTATAAGATAGTTAATTAATAAGTCCCCATTGTATAAAAATAAAATAAAATAATGTTCAAAAAAAATTATTCTTGGCTGAAAGTGTCAATCAAATCAATAAATATTTTTGAACGTTGACCAGAGATCTGGTAGGTATAAAGTTAAAGTTTAGAACTTCATTGTAAAGTGGATTGTATAAATCAACCATGAGCCATTTATACTATGGAATAAAATATTATTGATTAAAATAATGAGTCACGCCTATAACTATGTAATGACTAGCTTATAATGTTCTATCCATCATATTTTTATGTAAAAATAATTAAAGTTGTTATTAATAAAAAAATATGAGACCATTTTGGTAAAAGAAAAGAAGTGAAAGCTATATATAGGCACATATATACATACACATATATATATATATATATATTCTTTTTACTAGGACACACAACAAAACTAACACTGTTGTTCTAAGGATGGAAAGAGAATTGTAGTTAGTCAAGGGTGGCTTTATTTTATTTTATTTTTTTGGACCCACCACACTGCATGTGGGATCTTTGTTCCACAACCAGGGATCAAAACCCTGCCCCCTGCAGTGGAAGTGTGGAGTCTTAACCACTGGACCACCACGGAAGCGCCAAACATGGCTTTATTTTTAATCCATTCTGTTTGAAACAGTTTCTATAATGGTTGTGAAGTAATATATTTGTTATGTAATAATTATACAAAAATTTAGTATAAGATAAATGTAAATGTGCTAATATTGGAGAAATCTCTCTACATACATATATATATATATACATAAATACAAATATATGTATATCTCACACGGTGCATTCTCATATATACATACATATATGTATATATATGTATACATATGTACATAGACACACATTGCAGTATAAATGGTTTTAATTTTCCAGCTTTTCCTCTCACTATTTCCCTTTTGAGAATAATCTCTCACAATACCCTTAGATAAAGTTCCCTCTGTCCTGTGACATTTAATTTTTCTCATTCTCAGGCGAATGTTCTCATTCTTATGTAAAAACAAAACTGAAGTGCAAATCAAGCCTCCTTGCAGAGTCTGGACTGTCTGGTATACAATTCTAAAAAATTGTCTTTGTAAATGTCAACAAAACCCAAGGACCATCACCACTCAAATTTTAGCAGTTTTCTGGCCATTTTCTCCAGGTTGGCTGTGAGGACGGAAGGCAAGGGAAGAAATGTGTCCTCTTTGGTACCATAGTAATCTAGCTCCATGCTCTTTTGATGTGAGAAAGCTTTAAAAAGGACTTTCCTGTAAGGGGCTGTTTTGAAAAAGTTCACAGCTGGGATCCTCTTCTCTGTGCTGGTGTATGTATTTCTCTTTCAGGTGGTTGTATCTCTAGTTTCTTCCTTTGTTACTGATGCTTAACTTGGAGCTTTTCATTGTTGTCATTCTTCTACTTCTCTAGGAGCCATATTTGATAGGGCCTGTGAGGACTCCATGCAATTTGCTTGTACATTTTCTATGTCTCTGGCTTTGATCTCTTTCTCATGACACATCTCTGGTCCCCTGGGGAGACTCCTGCATCTTTAGTCCAACAGAAATCCTTGGAATACAACCAGATTTTAATTCTGGGATCTCTCCTGGCTCCATCACTAAAGCTGAGGGCACTCAGTGGGTCTCTCACTTTCTATATTTCTCTGGGGAAGAGTCAGGTCCAGGTTATGATGTCACAAAACTGCAGAGAAACACATGACATATGCTCAGAGAGGTATATTTAAGTTTCAAGTCTCTAAGTTTAGAAGGGAGGATCACCTCCCAAAACTCTCCTCTTGAGAGAGCAAGATAGTAGCTCTCTCCAAAGAAATCTCTTCAAAAATCTTTTCCACACTCTGAGTATGTTTTATATCCCTGATCTAGTTTAAGGCACAAGAATTGAAGATCTGTTTCTAGGAGATATTTCCTCCTGTAGAATCTGCATTGGCTATTTGGCTATGAAATTTCACATCTGTTTTATCTTATCATTTTTCTATGTTAACCTCAGTTCTCCAGAAAGAAGAGCATGAAACATAGGCTATGTGCAAGTATTGTATCGGTTGGTGTTCCAAGGAGCTGGATTTGGGAAACAGGAGGAGAAAAGGAAAAAGGAGGGGGGAATTAATACAAGGATTCATAACAGAGTTTGCTACCACTACATGCTACTAGTTGCTCTATCCCTTGGAAATAAATGATTTAAAAAAAAGCATATGATATGCTTTTCAGGACCTTCAGTGCCCAGTTGGTCACAACTTTCAATATGGGGCTTTAATTCAGGGAAAACAATTGGGTTTTCCAAGCAAAGACGTCCACAGAGAGCAGGAAGCAAGAGGGTGCTGTGATGGCCTAGAAAATAAGCTAAAGGTTTTACTCTTATGTGAAGTTGGTTATGTCTACACTGAGCAGGTGGAAAAGAGACAGATGAGAACAAGAGGAACTCAAGTAGAGCATAGGAGGTGTCCCTCACTTGCTGGCTGGTGCACGCTGTGTGCAGAAACTTCTAGCCCATGAATTCACTGGCACCATTCTGGCTTCTGAGCAAGATCCCAGAGCCGTAGAGGATGGAATGCATACCCAAGCTTCCATGCAACGTTCTATTACATATACTTACATATGCTTAACTTAGAAAGTATACCCAAGGAATTATCACGATTAAGGGATTGCACTCTGAGAGTGGGAGGTGGATTTACTTAAATATTTTTCCCTTTTAAAATTTGAATCTGGGGTTTAAAAAAGAAACAACTATATGACAGTTGACTGAAGCCTCTCATGTACACCTCCTGAAGCCCATTCACCTTTTGATTTCTTCAAAGTAGCCCATGTATCAAATTGGGTAATTATAATTCCTACACATCTAAATAAATATTTGCTAAGTCTGTGTTTTCCAAGGAATATATTGTTTGGAAGGTTTTAAAGTGTTAAACAAATGGTACTATATTCTGTCATCAATTAACTGCTTTTATTTTCTTAAAATTATATTTTCAAAGATTACCCATGTTGAGACCCAATTTTCTATTTCATTAGTTATGGTTACCCTACGGTTTTTCATATTTGAAAACATATCATTCTGTATTTATTCAGTCTTTCCTGCATGAGCACTGAAGTTTTCTCAACCTTTGTCTATGACACCCAAGTTGCTAGAAACATTTGTTATATATTTTCCTGAACATATGAGCAAAAAAGTCTCTATGGTTTATAGAGAAAAAGAAGAAAAAGTTGTTGACTCAAAGGGAATACATATTGAATTTTACTTTATATTGCCAAATTGCTCTACAAAGTTGTTGCATAAATTTATATTCCCACAACAGTGCCTACTGTACTATCTTCTCACTGGTGGTGTTGTCAACCTTCTTAAACCTTGCCAGTGTAATGGACATGGAATCTCATCTCATTATAGTTTTATTAGGTATTTATCTGATTACTGCTGAGGTTGACCATCTTTTCAAATGCTTATTGACTATCTTGGTTTCCTCCTTTCCAAATTGCCTGTTTAAAGTTATTGTCAATTTTTCTATTAGATTGCTTGTCTTTCCTGATTTTTATGAGTTATTTATATTTTTTGATACTCAACCACTAAGAGAAACATACATTGCAAATATCATCTCTCAGGCTGTGGCTTGTCGTTTAACTTTTTTTTCTCATAGTGACTTTGATTGGTCCAAAGTTTTAAATTTAATGTAGTCAAACTTATCAGGGTATTTTTGTGTGTGTGCTTTTTAGAGAGATATTCCCTATACCATGTTATAAACATGTGCTCCTTCATGCTATTTAACTATATAAAAGATTTGTTTTTGTCATTTATTGTTTTTATTCACTTGGAATTGGCATGTGTGTGTGTGTATGCACAGGCTGGGCCATGGAGCAGAAGTAGGATAGGGATATTTGGGATTTAATTTATTTTTCTTCTGTGTGTATTAACTGTTGCTTCACCATAATTTACTAAATTATGTTTTCTCTAATTAATTTTGCCATTTCACTCATATATGAGGATTCCATTTAAGAGCTCTTTTTCTACTTTATTCTACTGGATTATTAATATATTCTAACTCTATTACCATGCTATTTTAATTAATAGAGCTTTATAATAAGTTGTAAAATCTGGTAGGGCAACTTTCAAATTCTTTAAATGTATGTATTAATTTGGTTAGAATGGGTATTTTTATGCTACTGAGAAGAAGACAAGTCATCGCATTTTTTAAATGGCCTAACATTATAGTTGTAGGTTATTCTCCCTATATGTTGCCATTTTAAGGTTATTCTCCCTATATGTTGCCATACAAGCCATATTTTGGGGAGAAGGAAGCATTGTTTTTTTGAGAATCCATAATATAAAGTGTCTCACTCTTTTTAAGGAAAACCTAAACAAGAAAGAATACCTGTTTTAGCTGAGAAACTGAGACACTTGTAGTTCTCTGAAGCTGTGGAGGCCCATGCACAGGCCATGACAGCGACCTATGCAGTTCTCAGCCTTTATATCCTTTCTTTCCAGTTATCAGTGTGATTTACGTGTTCTTGGACGATATCTATTTTACATACTAGTAAATGTTTATGACATGCAGTATTGAGCAGCCTTGACTTCAAACTTTTGCTCTTTATGTAGTGTGTTTACCAAGAGTCAGTTTAGTTTGTTCTCAAAACCTATTTATTCTAATTTTATGTGTTAACACAATAACATAATTTAATTATCAGGTAAACCAATTAACACAAGCCTGAAAAATGGTATTTGTTCCATAAAATATAAGCAATATATTTTGGAAAGCATAAAGATGTATTTACATAAAAACATAAATCAATTAGATGTGGATGAGATAAAAATAACAGGGGGAATTATTTTAAAATAAAAATTCTGGGGACTTCCCTGTAGCGCAGTGGTTAAGAATCCTTCGCCGATGCAGGGGACACGGGTTTGATAGCAGAGCAGCTAAGCCTGTGCCCCACAACTACTGAGCCTGTGTGCTGAAACTATTGAAGCCCATGCACCTAGAGCCTATGCCCCGCAACGAGAAGCCACCGCAATGAGAAGCCCGCACACCGCAATGAAGAGTAGCCCCAGCTTGCCGCAACTAGAGAAAGCCCACGTGCAGCAATGAAGACCCAACACAGCCAAAAAATTAAAATAAAATAAAATAAAATAAAAATTCTGCATTCTTTGCCTCAAATTTATGCTCCTACTTTAAATAAAACAAAACTGAAACTAGCAGAAGCTATTGTAGATTCACAATTTATGCAAAAAAAGAAATTTGCAACCTAATCAAGCACTTATATTAAAGAAAAAGTCTTGGCCCTATGATCAAGATTGCATGTTTTGGTAAAATAATATTTTTGGTAATTGGTAAAAAATATTTAGGGCACAGATAGGTTCTATATACGTAATTTTAACCAGTGATCCCTCTTGTGTTCTATTATATTTGTTTGCTTACTCACTATACAACCTTGTAAACAAATCTCTTTGAATGATTTCTACAAAGCTTGGCTTCTCTTTGAAGTGTTATCATTTGCTATCCATGGCTCTAACCCTGCAACCCTCTCCCATTCTAATGTTAATATACCTCTCTTCTTCACAAGTCAAAATTCTCTTCCAGCTGTGGCAATTACTGGGATTTTTAAAGGAATGTTTTGAAATAAAAACTCTACCTTCTTGCAGGTTAAATTGAAAATGACTTCCCCATTGAGTAAAACATAGATAACCTGAACATTTCTGAGAAACTCCATCAAACAGCCCTCCTCAAGCAATGCCTCTAGGCTGTACTGTTTTATTTCTGTCAATCCAACACGTGTGGGCTACAAAAAGATTTAGCGTATGATTGGTACATAGATATTTCCTAAATTTGGGAGAAGAATATATTTACTGTCTTATTGTACAATTGTTTAACTGTTTTTATTTATACTTTTATTTATACTTTATGTTATAAAACTGAAGAGCTGAGTCTTTCTTTTTTTTCCTAAATGGGGTACTAATAGTCTAAAAGCTGTCATTAGTTTTCTGGTTCTAGATGCAGAAATATGTTTTATTTTAGAATGCATTATTATTATTTTGTTTGTTTTGTATTTTTTCACCTGTGGGACTATCAGTTAAATGGATTTCAGCTTTACAAATATTGAGCTAGAAACTCCCACAAATGTCCTTACAGAAACAGTTAGAGTCAGTCCAGATATTGTAGACCAAGGTACCATATTTACAGAATATGTATCTATCTATATCATATATATATATGTTTATATATTAATAATATCAAATTCTGGTCCTTAACTTCACCTTTGGTGTAAAGAATTAAGTGACCAAACACCCAGCTAACATCAAAAAACGTATTTCTTTATTTTGTAAAGCAACTTCCCAACTATTCCTAGGATATGTATTAATTTACTCATATTTTGTTTAATATCTCTGATATAGTACAATTACTATAGTTTATAATAAAAATCAAGTAAAATTCGCCTAACCTTTAAGTGAAAATTAAATAATTTTTTTTGTTTTGCAGTACACGGGCCTCTCACTGTTGTGGCCTCTCCCGCTGCGGAGCACAGGCTCCAGACGCGCAGGCTCAGCGTCCAGACGCTGTTCCTTGGCCTCTAGACGAATCACTCACTCCAGTCTCAGCCTCCATGGTCACATCACTTTTTTCTCTGTATTACTCTTTGTCCTTTTCTGTTTCCTATAATAACACTTTCATTAATTTAAGACTCACCCTAACATGCCATAATCTAATCTTGATCCTTAATTACATCTGCAAAGACCTAATTTCCACATAAAGTCACATTCTAAAGTTCCAGGTGGGTGTTAATTATAGGAGGGAGGGGTCACTATTCAACCTACTACACTTATATGAAATCTGTTAATAACTGTGTGTAAAACTAGCGGCTTTAACAACAATACATTACTAAAGTGGATTTTACTCTTGAAATAGTAAATATGAGTGATACAATGCCAACAAATAAGAGAGAAATGGAAATTTTTATTTTGAGTTATACATTATTTAGAAGCTTACCTGTATTTGGAAGTGAATATTTAGATATTAAAATTCATATAAATGACAGACCTTGAGGGTATTACTGATACTGTTAACACTGATTAAATATGTTTGCAGCCTACATAATTGAAATGACATCACCAGTGAGAATTCGGCAATTTAGTGTTCCTTCCAGAGGGTTAAAGCCAAAGGAAAACTCAAGTAGTAAATATCAGCCAGTAAAACCAGAGTGCTGATGCGGGTGTGTATTAGACATTGAAAATCCCAGACCTGTTACAGTTTCTGCATGTCATTTAATGTGATGAAAATATATCTCCTTTTGACAAAGTGAGAGAGGGGCATGGACATATATACACTACCAAATGTAAAATAGATAGCTAGTGGGAAGCAGCCACATAGCACAGGGAGATCAGCTCGGTGCTTTGTGACCACCTAGAGGGGTGGGATAGGGAGGGTGGGAGGGAGGGAGACGCAAGAGGGAGGAGATATGGGAACATATGTATATGTATAACTGATTCACTTTGTTGTAAAGCAGAAACTAACAGACAATTGTAAAGCAATTATACTCCAATAAAGGTGTTAAAAAAAAAAAGAAAATATATCTCCTTTTAAAACTCACTATTCAGATTCTCATTTAAGAAGTTAAATTTTCAAAAGTTTTATATGAGTTCTCCATAAGGAGTTAAATACTTCTAAAAGAATTTGACTCTTTCTTTATTGAAAAGTTATGGATCATCAATGAAGCAGAACAATAATTAGCAATTTGATATGATCCAATATAACCCTCAATTTGATATGATCCTTTCTACACATGAGTATATCCACTGGTAAATATGCAATGTATTTACTGACTTTTGCATTAAAATGAAACATTAATTACAAGAATATCAGAGGACATACACAACTCTATACAAAGAGGAAGTCTAATTTGAGGAATTAGTGATTTAGCTAGAAATGCACTGAGCAGTATGATAGCCACTAGCCACAGGGCCTATTTAAACTTAAATTAGGTAAACTTAAAAATACAGTTCTGTAGTCACGCTAGCCCTGTATCAATGTTCTATAGCCACTCCTGGCTACTATATTCAGTAGTGCAGATACAAAACATTTCCATTGTATCAGGTAGTTTTATTGGATGACACTACCCTTTTCAAATAGTCAATGTTGGTCTAATATGCATAAGTATGTACATATGTGTATATTCACATGTGTTTATGGATCAACATACTTTACATGCTAATAAATAGATGCTAGATTCTAACAATGAAATGTTCAAATAGTCCACTGGGGTGCTTTGCCCACTTACTTTTGGTTACAATAAAATTGCATTACTGAATTGGTAACCTTACCTTCTCTAGACTACATGAATAGCAATGTGGCTCCCTGAAACTTGATTACAAAAAACAAGAACTTTAGTTCAGCTGAAGCATTAGTTATAAGACTGAGAAGAGAGAGAGACAGCCTACTCTATCACTGGAAATTTGCACACAAAGTGAAACTCCTGTCACAGTGATGAATGGGGTTTCTTGTTATCTTGCTGTCTATATCATTCCCAGCTCTGATTCCCCAGCAATGCCCGGATTGCATGGGGAAAGCAAAAGGAGAATTGTCCTGCATATTTCATTTGTGCTCAAGGAATACAAGAAGATTTTCAGCTATATTTATAAAGAGGATCGATCTCATTTTTACTACATTAATCTTAGAATTTAGAGTAATTTTTGCCTCACATAATCCAAAGCCTATTTCTGTAAGTCAGGGCATGGCATTTTCTTCCCTACACTCATGTTTGTGTTTTGATTTTTAGATTCATGTGGTATTTTCTCTCTGTAAGACGAAGGAACATTTATTATAGAATGCACATTTGTGTTTTAAAGTTGGTGAAATGAAATAAAACACCCCAAGATGTTTTGACATAGCAAAATAAGAAATACTGACCAATTGGCTGGCATGTAGGAAGATAAGCCTTGGCATTTTTCATGAAAATCCGCATGTTACCTGTTGGAACACATATGCTATATTAAGGAGTCATTCTATTGGAAGCAGATGACCCCACTTCTTCAATGGCCTGGGTTTATCTAAAAGGGCAGTAGCAACTTTGGATGTAGAATCAGAGCAGTGATTTTTCATCTGAGCTCATCTATGCAAGCTTGAATAAACTATTTGGTCATCCTGAGCTTCATTTCTCTCCTGATATTTCTCTTGCTATGTTCATTACCTGCTTGATGTTTGACAATTAAATAACATGAAACTAATTATGATAATAATATCAACTATATTAATTGCTCACCCTGGGTCAAATTTATGCATGCGTTATCTCATTTAATCCTCCTAACTTTACAAGGAAAGAAGTTTCCTTATATGTATTTTTCAGGTGAGAAAACCAAAGTTTCTTTAGGCTTGAAAGAGAGATCAGATACACTCAGGATCACACATATTTTTTTAGTGATCTCTATAGTCTTATCAGGACTCAGTGACAGTTGCCTAATTCCAGAATCTGGAGTGTCAATCAATCCATATGCATATGTATAGATGCGTGGAAATGATTAACCACATGCAGATCATTGTTACTTTAAGAAGATTAGAAAAAATGTAATTGGGAATACCTTTGCCCATTTTCCTCTCATTTTAGAAATACATTTTTTTATATCTTTATTTATTTATCTTTATTGGAGTATAATTACTTTTAATAATGTTGTGTTAGTTTCTGCTGTACAACAAAGTGAATCAGCTATACATATACATATAATCCTCATATCCCTTCCCTCCTGAGCCTCCCCTGACACCCTTTCTATCCCACCCCTCCATGTCGTCACAAAGCATCAAGCTGATTTCCCTGTGCTATGCAACAGCTTCCCACTAGCCATCCATTTTGTATTTGGTAGTGTATATATATGCCAATGCTACTCTCTCACTTTGTGCCAGCCTACCCTTCCCCCACCCCGTATCCTCAAGTCCATTCTCTAGTAGGTCTGTGTCTTTATTCCCGTCTTGCCCCAGGTCCTTCATGACCTTTTTTTTTTTTTTTCATAGATTCCATATATATTTGTTAGCATACGGTATTTGTCTTTCTTTTTCTGACTTACTTCACTCTGCATGACAGACTCTAGGTCCATCCACCTCACTACAAATAACTCAGTCTTGTTCCTTTTAGGGCTGAGTAATATTCCATTGTATATATGTGCCACATCTTCTTTATCCATTCATTTTTCAATGGACATTTATGTTGCTTCCATGTCCTGGCTATTGTAAATAGTGCTGCAGTGAACATTGTGGTACATTAGAAATACATCTATTTTCTTTTTCCATAATACCTAGCTGGACTACCCTGGGGTTTTTATTTGTTTGATTGTTTGCATGTCTGTGTGTGTTTGTTTTGTTTTATTTCAATTTTCTTGATCATTATGTGTGGATACACCTCCAAGTACATTTAAACACATTGATGTTATGTTCCAAGAAGGTGAAACTTTTAGGTGATTCGTACAATTTTTGATGACAGTAATTACTCCTGCATTTGTGCACTGCTTTTTTAAATAATAGAATGTCTTTCATTTCTTTTTATCTCTTTTAGATGAGAATGGTGTGTGTTCTTTTGTTCAAGTAGGTGGGATATGATTCTCATTCTTACTTGACAGTTATGGTGACATTCCCAAGGGTATTAGTCAGGATCTGAGGACTGAACCTCATATTTCCTAATTCTTATTTCCTGTTTCTTTCCATTAAACATAAACAGTATATTACAGGACTTACAGGGAAAAAAATGTCCCTATGGTCGCAATGAGAAGAACGCTTCATAAAGTGACACATTGTGTGATCTTTAGAACTTGCTCTGTTAGTGTGCTGGGTACATTATGGTTCCCAGATTCTACTCATCATTCCTCCTGTCCCACAGGTTCTCCCAGTCTCCAGTATAACTCCTCTCTCTGATGTTTTCCCTCCAAAGCTAGGAGGGCCTTTTTTGTTTTTCTATACACTGCTACTTAATATCACCACATTGTTAATATTTTTCAGGTGCTCTTCTTTGTCTTTATTATATTTACAAAACTCCTTCATTTGGTATCAGAGGCTCTTCAGGACCTCACCACTTCACAATGCATCCCACCCAACAAACTGAGTGTCAGACATGAGTCTACACAACAGGAGATTTCAGACCTCCTTGCCTTCTCATGTAATAATGTCTCCTAGTTTTTTTGCCCTGGATATTCTTTTAGTTCATTTAAACTCATTGAATGGTATGTTTGCATTACTTCCTCTCACAGGATTTTTCCAGTGTTCCTTTGCCAAAAAAAATCCTGTCCTTGCTCTGGTTATTGCAATAGAACCGTGTATTATCATCATTTCTGATGAGAGTTCTGTATTCAAGGCAGAGGTGTTGTCTTGTTAACTTTTGTAGTCAGCAAGGTAGATAGCAGGATGCTTGATGCTTAATGAATTGAACTGACTCACTTTACAGCTGCATACAAAGATATGTATAAATTACAAAACAACAACAAAAAAAAATCTTTTGTATCCCAGAGCTAATTTGATAAGTTACAAGTCATTTTCAAATTCCAGAACTACACGTCTATGAGTGTAAGCCCTTTAAAGAGAATTCTATGTCTTGTTCACTGTGATGAGCTGGCCTTGTTCTTTCAGGTCATATGTTCTACTTTTAAGCATGTTTGCTACTGTTTTGGCTTCACAGACAACCATGCAGTCAGTCACCACATTGAGCCCTTACTATGTGCTAAACAAATGCTTAAAAATTAAAGAGCTGTGTATCATTGAAAACTGACCAGAAACTAGACTGAAGCTTTCCATTATTTCCCAGTTTATAAATGGGAAAACTGAAGCTCAGAGACATTAAGAAACTTATCTAAAATCTTCCAGTTACCAAATTCTATATTCTAACAATTTAACGTCTGTTGGACATCAAAGCATATGTGTAACTACTATATGACTATGCTTTGTTATTAAGTCATTATTAAAACATATCTCTTTGTCAGTATTAGAGAGAAAAATTCCAGGCTAAGAAAAGTGCCAAATCACTAAATATTGCAGAACTTTGTGATGGACTGTAAATAGTCAAAACTCTACAGAAATGGTCAGATGGCCAATCACCTTTTTTGCATTCTAGTTTTCCTGGCAAAACTAAAGGCATTAAAATACTTTTAAATTCATGAGATATATCAGTAATTCTCTTTTGATTTCATTTTTACCTACTATCTTCATATTATGTAGCTTCCTAAGTAGTTTTCTTACTTTTCTCCCTTAAAGAAGAAAGATTTCTGATAAGGTTTCTTCTAAACAATTGACAGTTACATTACTCATAGTAAATTAATTGATTTACATGTACACACCTAGTTCATTCTCTTGGGAGAACTCTTGAGTTTGCGTTTGTAAATGTAAGTTAGCATCCAAGCTTAAAGACAGTTCTACATGATCCAGCATCACAGTAAAATGATAAGTTATTCATGAAAATCAGTTTGTTAACCCTGCCTGTTTTACCCAGATAAGAGAGTGTGAGATTGGTGGTTGTGATGGTAATGAGTGTGACTTTTTATTTAAATTTACAAATCTTTTAACCATTAGGTTCTCAATAAACGTTTGTTTATTGCATTCCTCTGTACTGAATTAATTTATGCTAAATTTAATTTAAATAACCAATATAATAAACCTGTATTGTACAGATGGTACAGATAATTAACTTTTATTTAAAAATTTTATTTAAGAAAAGTTCTAAATAAATTGAACCAGGTTGTAGAGTTAGAAGTAGGAGAGACAGAATTCAAAACACAGGTTTTCAATTACCAAGTCACTGCTGGGTCCTAATTTAAAGGTCTTGTTATATTTAAAAAATATAGTCCTCCTAAAAGAAAGAGGAAAAGAAAAGTTTGATATTTCAGTCTGTGTATTGGACTGTCATAAAAATGAAAAAGAAAATCTATTCAAAGTAACCATTTTTTCTTTTCTTCCTTTATTTCAACCAGCTTTTCAACCCAATCCATGAGGTTTGCAAAAATTAAGTGAATACTTTTCTTTCAGTTACCAATTTATGATGAGGTTATTGGCCAACACTTGTTATTTGTGATCTTTTTGATGGTAGCCATTCTGGCAGGTATAAGGTGATAGCTCACTGTGGTTTTGATTTGCATTTCTCTGATGATTAGCGATGTTGAGCATCTTTTTATGTGCCTGTTAGGCACATCTACATGCCAGACAGAGAAGGTCAAATAGTCTATGTTATAACATGTGAAACCTAAAAAATAAAGTGAACAAATATATATAAAAAAACAGCAACAGACTCACAGATCTAGAGAACAAATTAGTGGCTACCAATAGGGAAAGGAAAGGAGGGAGAGGCAAGACAGGGGTAGAGGATTAAGAGACACAAACTACTATGTATAAAACAGATAACAAGGATCTATTGTACAGCACAGGGAAATATAGCCATTATTTTGGAATAACTTTGAATGGAGTATAATCTATAAAAATATTGCATCACTATGTTGTACACCTGAAGCTAATACATTGTAAATCAACTATACTTAGTTATAACAAAGAACTTACTAGCCAAAACAGAGTAAAATGCTGGGGTTTTAATTTTTTCCGTAGAATGTAGAGCTTTCTTATCATATGTATTAGGTGAATAAATAAACAATGAAATACTTATTGAAGTTGAGTCAGAGTTTTGTTTTTCCATGGGAACTTTTGTCTGCAATTTTCAAACAGACATCCACAAAGGCAGGCTTTCGGATTGATTTGGCTCTTCCAAATACTATTTATTTTTCTCCATCTTTGCATATTCTGACCATGTCTCTCCCTCTTCCTGTCTCTGGATCTTTGCTCCTCCTCCACACTGCCACCATGTTGCTCTGTCTAAAGTCTTGCTTGGGTCACACTCTCTAATCAAAATTTCCCAATGGTTTCTATAACCATCACATAAATTGAAAACATTTTGGTCCAGAATTCAAAGGATTTTAGAATCTTTTTATTACCTCTTCCTTGCTAGCTTCCAATACCCCTATTTCACTTCATTCAAATTGAGCTACCTCTGTTCCCAGTCCGTGATTTATGTTTATATCTTAGATCATTCTTGATCTAGTAAGGAGAATGGCTTAAGTGGTAGCAGGGAAGGAGCAAGAAGATATATAAAATCTTCAAGTGAGTGACTCTAGAAGGAAAGATAATATAGATGCAAGAAAAAAAAGATAGGTATGTAATAAAAGGAGTTTTCTTTAAATAAAGAAAAATATACAGCGAGAAGTAGAATGAAAAGATTGGTTCCCAGAGAGAAAAATACTGAAGTTCAACAAACGTTTAGATATACCATGGTGAAGTTGCCAGAACCACTGAAGAAAAAATAATGAGAAAATACATATCATAAAAATGCTAACAGGAAGAAAGGCAACAATAATATGCAACAAGCCTGAATTTTTATGTTTAAAAAAATAAATGAAAGAAAAAAGATGATTATATTTTTAAAAGTTATGATGATGATATAATGATATCCCAAGAAATTACAAATTTATCAGTTGAAAATGTTGATTGGACAATGATGATCAAAGAAGTATATATTGTATTGAAATAGTTGCTAGCAGTTTAACTAAAATACATAAAATGAGAGTTGTTAATAAATTAGGAAAGAGGGTATAGATTGAAAATACATGAAAACAGACAAAATAATAAGAAGGAGCCATGGGAACTGTAGAATATTTACATTCTTTCAGCTTCAGGAGTGAGAGGATCCATCTTGAAAAAAATACATTTGAAATTTAAATGAAGGCTTAATTGGGCAGGTTTTCCTCCCCATCACAGTGGCAATAGCGCTCTCATCTTCTGATCATCGTTTTTTCGTAAGAAAAAAATCTTGAAAATTTACTAGACAGTGATTGAAGCAGTGTAAAACGTGATCCAGCTAATGCCTTACTGGAGGGAAATCCAGGGAGGGGTTTGAGATGGATTTGTGACACTTGCAAAGCATTAGACCATTAAGATAAAAAGTTGAATTATATAAAACAATTGAGTGGGTACTCAGTTCAATCTGTACATGTTATTTGTCATGGGTTTAGCTGCAACAAATGCAAATACCTAAGTTTTTGAAGATTCATATAATCATATGTGTTCCACCAATTTGCATTGCTGCTTAAGGGACACTTGACTGAAAACAGTGACACTATCCCTTACATGTCTTATAATTTTAGCTATGATATCAGCCTGCTGTTTAGATTTATTCCCTATACTTTATTGCAGGCTGTTAAAATTGAACTAAAAAAGAATTTGTAGTTTAACTAGATACAAAGTATATTATCTGACAACATCCTTATATGCAAAGAACAGCAACCTTAAGTTATAGTAAAAGATTCAATTTTCAAAAACCATATAATATGAAAACTATTGAGTTTAAATAAGTCTTGACTATGAAAATGATTATTTTTTTGACTAGACACTCAAGCTCATAAAGATCAAAATTATTCCAAATTATTGTGGGAATTCCATGGGTTTTGAATAAACATATTAACAAGATTCACAGGAAAAAAGGGGAGTATGAACAAGCTCAATCAAAAGTCCATGTAAAAAATAAACATGCAACAATAACCTGTTTCAAAAAAGAAGAATAATTAGAGAATTCAACCTACAAGATAATATTTTGGAAGAAAAACTGATTTTGTACTCTATTCTCACAAACAAATAAATTACAGATGGTTCAATGATTTAAATTTTGAAAGATTACTATAAAGAAATTAAAATTAAAATGAATAAATTTCATATTAATATGCAAAATATAGAGGCCAAAAATCTGTCTGCTGAGAAAAAAAGCACAGCATGAGAATTGTGAGTTAAGTTTTATTTGGGGAAAAATGAGGACGATAGCCCAGGAGATAGCATCTCAGGTAGCTCTGAGAAACTACCTGAGATAGGTAGGGGGAAGAGGAAGGGGGAAGGTCAGTATTATATATGATTTTAGTGAAAGGGGGTACATTCCATCAAGCACACATTTTTTGCAGAAGGTTGCTGCTAGTCTCGTGAAGGTTACTACAAGTTACGAGGAGCAGACATCAGCATGAATGATTTTAGTGCTTTTCTAGATATGAGGAAATGCAATAATTGGGCTCATAAAGTCTTCTCCTGAAAATATCTATCTAAAGACCTGTTCTGTCAGTTTTTTCCCAGAGCACAAAGTGCCTCATTCCTGATCTCCACCCTGAACTCCTTTCAGGGTGTGTTGAAGGTCAGTGGCTGCAACCACTTGTGATTTAATCCTTGTAGAGGCAAGATGGCAAGTGCCATTTTTTAGTTGGCAAAGGGGAAGGTAGATAAATTTGTCAATCTAAAATTATGAAAGTTCCATGTGAAAAGTAATAGACAACTTATAAATTAGTGAAAAATTGAAGTACACATGACAAGAAAGTACAAATTTATTTAAGAAATAAAGAACATAATTATATTAACAAGAAGTCAATAACTCATTTAAAAACAATTAATCTATGACCGGATGCACAAACATAAGCATAATAGCAAAAATGCAAATTAATTTTAAAGGCAAAAAGATGTAATATTTTTACCTACTTAATTGTGGAAAAATAAGTATTATTAAATACCAAATTTGAATGTTTTGGGAAAATAAGTACTTCATGAACTGGGACAATATAATTAGACAGTTTCACAATGTCAATCAAAATTTCAACTGTGTATATCCTTTGAAAATAAAGTTCTACTTCTAGAAAATTATAAGTATCCTTTCACCTGTGCATAAATATTTTATGAAAGAATATTCAATAAAGTATTTCCTTGTGAAAGCAGAGAATACAACAATCTAATTTCACAGAAGGAGGGGTGAGCTAAGGAAATGTGGTATTTAAATGCAAGGGAGTACTCCACAGACAGACACAGAAAGGCTGGGGAGCTTGCATGTACTAAAAGGAAAAAAGACAATATTTTGCATGTAAAAAGAAATATGCTCTGCCTTGAGTAAAAAATGAAAGAGACATTCATAGTCATTGTGTGCGTGTGTGTGTGTGTGACAACCTATAGAACAAAGAATGATAAACAATTGCCAAGTGTGACTCTGGAAAGTCGGACTGGAGATCTAGGGTGGGAGAAACACATTTTCTTACTTTTCTGTCTATCTTTGATTTTTTTTTAACATGTGTGCATTAAATTCTTAAGTGTTTAAAAAATACAGCTGCTATGTGACCTCAACTTAGATGTAGGAGTCATGATAGAGAAATAACAGCCTTGGAAATTAAACATAAAGATAGCTGTGTCAAAATCTGAGCTAAGAAACACATGAGAAATAGGCATTTGGGGAAGGTGTAGAATTAGCTCAATTTTGGATATCATAATAAAAGCTAAAATGATTCACTCCTCGTAATGTGCTAGTCATAGTTCTAATTACCTCACGTGTATTAACTCTGTCTAATCCCTCTAACAACCTAATAGAAAGGTCTTAAGTTCACGATGTCTTTTCAAAATTATTATCACAATTGTACATACAGTGCCTGTGTCATTCATCACAGCACATGCCCATCAGAGTCTGGGACAGCACCCCATGAATAAATATACTAACATTTTTGCAGAACATACATGCATATTCACACTGAGTGTGATAAAGAGACTCTTAGCCTCTAGGCTATCCTAACCTGAAAGGTTTGAAGTTCTTTTGGAGCATCCAAGGAAAAGCACACAGTTATGAAATTCAGAAATGGATCTGGGTGTCACGACCAGAAGGATGGCTGTTGTAGGCACACGATGGATGAAGTTATCCAAGGTCAGCGTACATGCTGAGAGAGGAAACTGACTTGTGATTTGAACCTGAAGTGTGTCAGCATTTAAGAGACCAGTGAAAGGCACGGGTCAGTAACAGTATGTATGAAGCATTCTCAGGAAACGCACATATATTGTTCTATTTCGTCTTTCCATTAATTCCATCAGATAGATGTTGTCATCCCCATTTATTAAATTAGGAGGCAGACTCTATTAATTAACATAGTTAGATCACAAGTTAGTGACCGTTAATGGTTCTATGCTGTTCCAAAGACACTGCTTTTTTCTACCACACTGCACTACACAAAATTGGGGAGACTTATGTGGACTAAGAATGCCACCTGTCATATCAGCAAACAAAGATGTTGCGGCCATCAAGCCATCAGCCATTACAGCCCCGCCCACAATGGTGACTGGGAACTCAGGATGGAAACAGGATGTTCACCGTCAAGCCTTCAGCCACTGCAGTCACCCCCAAGGGTGCACCCTGAGAAGATTCAGGAATGGAAAAAAAACATCTACTGGCCCTATATAGTTGAGGTGCAGATTAAAGGAATGATTTCAATGAGCCCATACTTTGCATCTTCCCTTACATAGAAAAGCGCTAACTTCATTAACTTAAGATGCCTGGTTTTCTTTAATTAACAGTAATCTTTTGATGTTCCCACTACCTGGCTTTTGTTACAGAACTCCTATGTATCCTGGCTCCCCCCTTACCTCTTTGGAGCTGTCCCTCAGAGATATCTGAGAGTCCTGTCTCCCTGAGAGTTATCTCAAAGTCCTCAGAAAATCCACCGAATAAAATATAACTCTTAACTTTTAGGTTGTACATTTTTTTCAGTCTACATTTAGAATCAAAATGTTTTTACTAGTTTTATACCTCTATTATTAACTATATCTGACTTTTAATCAATTAAGTTATTTAATTAATTATTAAGTTATTTAATTTAATGATTTATTCTTTATAAACTACTTCATTGTGTATGAATTTAACTTTTATTTATTCCAAAAATCTTGATTGCATACCCATAGGCACTGGAGAATCTACTAGATGCTTGGGATAAAATAATAAATAAAATTTCCATTTTCAAGTAGCTTACGGAACTAATAGATAGCTAGTTACAGAACAAGGTGGTAATAGCTCTCAGGAGGATCACAAAACACACTTGGGAGGTGTCAGAGGTGCTTTCTCCAAGGAGCCGAAATCTAAGCTGTGAACTATAAGTATGAATGGGAAAAAGAGGGTAAGTTCTTCATGCAGAGTCATGAGAAGAAGTCTCCTGGTAGATAACACAGGATGAGCAAAATATACACATGACCAAATACATGACAGTGTAGACCAGAAAGAAGTTTGTTGTGGCTCCATGATTATGTAAAAAGGGAGATGTAGAGGATAGGGCAGAGGAATAAGGGTATAGATCAAGAAAGCTATTCATGCTTCCTGCTGGGAGGCTTTGGTTACTGCATGCTGTCCGGCTATCCTGCCAGCATGGACTCACAAAGAAGCTTGACAATTAACTTGGAGCTTCCATTTATGTATTCATAACTGTATGGAACAAGTTCTGCAGCAAAAACATAGGTGAGAACATTGATCCGGTGAAAAGCGCACTATATGTGAAATATTATTTTGATTCTCTATAAGGGAGAGAGTTACCATTTTCAATTACGTGTTATTCCCATGGTTTGGATCTCGAGTAACATAAACCTTGAATGTTGCTCCTGGTATTTCAGAACTCAACTGCAATTGAGCAGCCAACACAGCAATGGCATTTACTTAATTCTTTCAAGGCAGTGTGTAGTAGTGGGAGGTACCTGGATTTCAGAATAGAAGGTCTTGTGTTATATGTCAATTAAATCTCAGTAAAACTGGGGAAAAGGTCCTGTCCTTTCCACCTCCAACCTGTGTTACACTGGGAATATATTTTTTAAAATTTCTTGAACTTTCATTTTTCCACCTGCTAAATCGTTCTCTTTAGAAGTAGAAATCATGAAGTTGGGCTCTCATTCAACCTTATTTTTTTTGAAAATGGCGATTCAAAAAATTCTTGTTTTCACTCTGAAGCTGTTTGTCCTTACCTGCTGGGTGGGGGGGAAAAGTTTGCTTAGTCTATTGACATTTGAGTTTGCAAAGGAGAGAAAAATGAGTGCAGCACACATGATTAATATTAATAATAATAATAAAAGCTGCCAGAAAGCTTTCCCACTAATCTTTTATTATTCAGGCTCTGGTGCATAATGAACATTCTGAATATTTAATAACTGAAAGAGAGAAAAGCCAACTGAAAGAACATCTTGAGCTGTCATGTATATGCATGAAAAAGCTCCTTATCCCACAAGGAGAGAGAACAGACTGGATCTGTCAATGGTAAAATACGACATTTTTACACCCCTAGTCAAATGTCACTACAGATTGCAAGTGACATCTTATAATGAAGAACAACTTCCTATAGAATATGAAAAATATAAATGCTTCATTTTCTTGCTAAGAATTTATACTGAAAGGTCATTATAGTGCATATAAAATCCCACGGAAGCTGCTTAATGTACTTTCTATTTTCACTCCAATATCATCAGGTGGTGAGGGTGACTTGGTCTAATTAAAAGCAGGTTGTAATTTGCATACACAGAGGCACCAGAAAAGCAGATAAGTGAGGATTTGCTTGGGGAGAAATGGTTGATCAAGCAAGAAATAATGAGTAAATGATGGAATGAAAATGTCTAGGCCTTTGTACTTTGTAGAAAAGTTGTTTTCTTCTTTATTCTTCTTCCTTTCTTTCTGGATGTTCACAACAAGGCACCAGCACCTCCTTAGGGCAAAGGCACATTCCTCCAAAGCACATAAAGGCTTTATGAGGTACAAAGTTTTCTTAAGAAAATGAGATTTTTCCAATTTACTTCACCCTTGAAATCAAATTAATTTGCTGTATTGTGTGAATTATGGCTTTTTTCTTTCTTTTTATATTAAGCATTTTCAGTATAACAACAGAGACTAAGAGAATACTTGGTGGAAAGGGATATACACCAGTGCAATTGATTTTTATTTGGAGAATGAAAAAAGTACCATCAAAAAAAAATTTAGCCTTCCTTTTTATGGGATAAACTGTTTACACTACATTTTTCCTCTTCATTTATAAACTGTCACGCTGTCAGATGAGGTCTCATTGTTATATCTTCTTTGCTTCCACTGTGCTCTTATTCCTACTCCAGAAAACAATAAAATGGTTTTCAACATTGGGTTTCATCTTCATTAATGTTTATCTATTTGTATTTCACATAGTGAAGTGTTCACTAAAAGATTGACAAGTCCTGAAATCAAGGTTAGAAGTCCTCTAATTACTGCCAACTGAAATTTTCCAAGTGTGCCTAAGATCACAGAACTGCTGGGTATTGAGAAAGATTTCTGTTTATCAATGTGCTGTGACAGACACCAGCATCCCTGGACTCTGTAAAATCTGCAGGCTGACAGGGACCTATAGAGTTAATTAGTCCATTCCCAGTTCTAAAATAGTTATGAAACTAAAGCAGGAAAATGGAAATCCATTCCATTATGAATGTTCCAAACTTATTGGGCATATAAAAAGTACACTGTACCTTTCTCCACCAATTTTTAAAACCCAGGTACATTTTACTAGGTCTGGAAGTATTCCCCTTCATTTAACAGAAAATGTGCCTTCCAAAAAGGCATGGAGATATTGAAACTGAAGGGTTGTTTTCGTTTTGCTTTTTCTAGATAAACAACAAGGATTTACTTTATAGCACAGGGAACTAAATTCACTATCTTCTAATAACCTATAATGGAAAACAATAAGATGCTGTACACCTGAAACTCAACACAATATTGTATGTAAATCAACTATAGTAAAATTAAATTCGCGGACCGGGGCACAAACCCGTGTCCCCCCAATCGGCAGGCGGACTCTCAACCACTGCATCACCAGGGAAGCCCCTCCTTGCGGCTTTTAACGCTTAACAAACCCCGAAAGCAAAGTGACATCATTACCCCTCAATTTACTTGTTCAAGGTCCTTTCTCCCTCCAAGGGCCAGGTCCTGGCCAAGGGTGGGGGGCGGTCCTTGCCGTGACCAATCGCGCTGCCCCTGAGCGTTCGCCCGGACTGGGTCCTCCCACCAGTGCCCAGGCCTGGCTGAGGAGGTGGATCTTTGCTGGCAGCGCCTTCAGGGCCAGGTCCCCAGACCCTGCCCTGCTGTCACCATGCAGAGAGCACGGTGCCCAGGACCCAGCTGGCCCTACCTTAGTGCCGCGATCCCGGATCCCCGTGCATCTGCGCTGGAGTGGGGTGTTGGGAGAGGGGAGAGCGGGTGTGCAGACTCACTAGAACCTAGCGCGCCATGTGCTCAGATCTGAGCCAACCACCACTTGGTGTCCCAAGAAATGGCTGCTGCAAACCTAGGTTTATTGTATTTGCCCTTCTGGTGCATTTCTTAAATATACATCCGCTGCAGAGCGACCAGGATCTGATGAAAAGTCAGTCCTTCACCTGTTCTGCTCTCAAGAATAATTTTGACCACAAATGCACATTAGAAGCTTTACATGTAGAAAAAGGCAAGTAGCTGAGTCATTGACTCTTTTTATTTATTTTTAACATCTTTGTTGGGGTATAATTGCTTTACAATGGTGTGTTAGTTTCTGCTTTATAACAAAGTGAATCAGCTATATGTATACACATATCCCCATATCTCTTCCCTCTTGCATTGCCCTCCCTCCCACCCTCCCTATCCCACCCCTCTAGGTGGTCACAAAGCACCGAGCTGATCTCCCTGTGCTATGCAGCTGCTTCCCACTAGCTATCTATTTTACATTTGGTAGTGCATGTATGTCCATGCCACTCTCTCACTTCCTCCCAGCTTAACTTTCCCACTCCCCGTGTCCTCAAGTCCATTCTCTACGTCTGAATCATTATTCCTGTCCTGCCCCTAGGTTCTTCAGAACCCTTTTTTATTTTATTTTATTTAGATTCCATATATATGTGTTAGCATATGGTATTTGTTTTTCTCTTTCTGACTTACTTCACTCTGTATGACAGACTCTAGGTCCATCCACCTCACTACAAATAACTCAATTTCATTTCTTTTTATGGCTGAGTGATATTACATTGTATATATGTGCCATATCTTCTTTATCCATTCATCTGTTGATGTACACTTAGGTTGCTTCCATGTCCTGGTTATCGTAAATAGTGCTGCAATGAACATTGTGGTACATGACTCTTTTTGAATTATGGTTTTCTCTGCGTATATGCCCAGTACTGGGATTGCTGGGTCATAGGATACTTCTATTTTTAGATTTTTAAGGAACTTCTATACTGTTCTCTATAGTGGCTGTATCAATTTACATTCCTACGAACAGTGCAAGAGGGTTCCCTTTTCTCCACACCCTCTCCAGCATTTAGTGTCTGTAGATTTTTTGACGATGGCCATTCTGACCGGTGTGATGCGATAACTCATTGTAGTTTTGATTTGCATTTCTCTAATGATTAGTGATGTTGAGCATCCTTTCATGTGTTTGTTGGCAATCTGTATATCTTGTTTGGAGAAATGTCTATTTAGGTCTTCTGCCCATTTTTGCATTGGGTTGTTTGTTTTTTTGATATTGAGCAGCATGTGCTGCTTGTATATTTTGGAAATTAATACTTTGTCAGTTGCTTCGTTTGCAAATATTTTCTCCCATTCTGAGGGTTGTCTTTTTTGTCTTGTTTATGGTTTCCTTTGCTGTGCAAACGTTTTTAAGTTTCATTAGGCCCCATTTGTTTAGTTTTGTTTTTCTTTCCCTTTCTCTAGGAGGTGGGTCAAAAAAGGATCTTGTTGTGATTTATGTCATAGAGTGTTCTGCCTATGTTTTCCTCTAAGAGTTTTATATTGTCTGCCCTTACATTTAGGTCTTTAATCCATTTTGAGTTTGTTTTTGTTAAACTGAAGGTTAAAAATAATGCTTATATATTATGCTGATAACCATGACATCACAATATGCATATAAGAAGATAGGAAAAATACTTTAAACATTAATAGTTTCTAGGTGTTTGAATGTGGTTATTTTTCCTGTTTTCAGTTTTAGTTCATTTGGTATATTTTAATTGACTAGATTTTGTGATAATAGAAAAATTTACTGTAAAAACTGCACACTGTAAAATATATTTCAGATCAAGTCCTGTACCACTTTGTATTATAAAATTTCTGTATTCAAATATAAAATTAACAAAACCTCTCTAAGTTGACCTAAGTTGAAGAGTTTCAATGACCAATACTGGCTACATCATATACTGAGAGTCTGTTCACTCATTTATTTATTCAATAACATGTCTGAGTGCCTGCCAAATGCCTAACAATTTACCAGGTATACGGTAGGTGCATCATGGATGTTTATTACATTAAATCACAAAAGGAAAAAAAAAGGATGTTAGGCACTCTGCTAGGGAATGAGATTATTGAAATGATCAAGATAATCCCTCTTTCTCTATTTTGTATATATCTGTATATATATTCTGACATTTCAAGGGATGAAAAGTCCAGATATCATTGATTAACTTTGGAAAACCTCAAGACATATACACACTACTATATGTAAAATAGGTAACTAATAAGGACCGACTGTATAGCACAGGGAACTCTACTCATACTCTGTAATGACATGTATGAGAAGGGAATCTGAAAAAAAGAGTAGATGTATGTGTATGTATAGCACAACCTTGTAGATCAACTGTACTTCAATAAAAATTAAAAAGATAAACTCATTTCTTCTTTTTTTTAAGGAAAGAAACTCCACTTTTGTGGCATTTTCTCTGCCATTTTAGCTCTCCCTTCTAACCAACCCCTTCATCACGTTGACCCATACTGAAAAACAGTACAGCAACAGATGCAACATAGCTGGTAAAAAGACATTTTTAAAGCAGTAATAGAAATAATCATAGCCTCTTCCAATGTATGTTCTAAGGCATGCATGCATTTTATTTTTTTTGGCCACACCTCACAGCTTGTGGGAACTTAGTTCCCCAACCAGGGTTGAACCCAAACCATGGCAGTGGAAGTGCAGAGCCCTAACCACTGGACCACCAGGGAATTCCCAAGGCATGCATACATTGTGCACTCTCAGTCAGTATGTATTATTATTTCATTTTAGAAATAATGAAACTAAGGTAAAGAGAAATTACATTCTGTCCCAGGTCACAGCTAGGTTAGAATCGGGGTGTTCCAATCGGTCAGCAGCCATCAACACTGAAGCGAGACCCTCTACCAGCAAAAAGATTATGACTTGCTGAAGGCTCAGATGATGGTTAGCAATTTTTAGCAATAAATTATTTTTAAATTAAGTTTTTTTTTTTCCGGACCAGGGCTCGAACCCATGTCCCCTGCATTGGCAGGCGGATTCTCAACCGCTGCGCCACCAGGGAAGCCCAATAAATTATTTTTAAACTAAGTTTTTTTAAAAAAAAACTGGGATATGTAGGTCTCTGAAGTCTGTGCCAAGACCACTTCAGCGTGCTAAAACAAGTTGATGCCATAGGATTGAAATGGAGCAGGACCCTATTGCCCTTCCCCTGCACGCCCCTGTCCTCAGCCTGCATTTTGTCTGTAGAAAAACTTTAGCCAAAGAATAATTTTAATCAGAGAAATGAGAAAAACACAGAAACAAAGGAAAACAGTCAAACAAGATGAAATAATATTTCAGCCATTAAACAAACTTAAGGACCTTTAGTTTCTTCTCAAGGGCCATAGATAATATTCTGAGCCATCTCCTGTGAGCCGTCTTATAGATACTGAAACCCCCACCAGGTGGAAGAAGATAACATGATGACCAGACTGTCGCCATGACATAAGCTGCCACAGTTCCGAGAACTAGCCTCAAAGGAATGGGAACAAATTGACCCTGGAACTGAAGACTAACTCTACCTAAAACAATCAAGATGATGCTGGTCAGACCACCGTTGACCAATTTCAAGATGACGGTCAGAGCTGACTGTGCTGTTTTTACATGTAACCAGCTCCCTCTGTCTAGAAAAGTTCTTGCCCCCTGATTGTCAGTTGCAGGTGAGTTGGCCTTTGGACATGTGTCTGCCCTCCCCTCACCCCCGGTTACCAGCATCCAAAATGAAGCAAACTTTCCCTTCCACCAACCTTGCCTATTGGCTTTTGAGTGGCGAGCACCCAAACCCCACTTATGGTTACAGGATCTCAATAAATGGGTTTTAAAGGTATTTTACAATATTTAATATATACTGAAGGATATATGTAATGTATATGTAAGGTAGGAAGCATGGGAGGTAGGACCCATTTATCCCCCACATGTTAAGATCTCGAGATTAATCCTTTGTCAGGTGCTTTGTTTGCAAATATTTTCTCCCATTCTGAGGGTTGTCTTTTCGTCTTGTTTATGATTTCCTTTTCTGTACAAAAGCTTTTAAGTTCCATTAGGTCCCATTTGTTAGGGAGGGGATATGGGGATAGATGTATACATATAGCTGATTCACTTTGTTATACAGCAGAAACTAACACAATATTGTAAAGCAATTATACTCCAATAAAGATGTTAAAAATAAATCATAGAAGAGAATCTAAACTTGATTCCATCAAGGAATTTTACGTTATCATCCTGCTTTTCCTGGAGACTACTACCAACTTAGAGGGGAAAAAATCCTTCTAAAATGAGATCTAATATTCCTTCCTTCTTAAACAGAAAAGATACAGCATATTAAATGCTTGTTTGATGACTCAGCTACATTGTTATTTAATATCATATTCTCTGTCTTCCTCCCTCCCTCCAGTACATTTTACAATCTGCCTGGAATGTGTACATTGTACTTATTTATTTATTTATTTTTTGGCTGTGCCCCATGGCATGCCTGATCATAGTTCCCCAACCAGAGATCAAACCCTCGCTCCCTGCTGTAGAAGTGCCAAGTCTTAACCACTGGACCTCCAGGGAAGTGTCTGTTCATTGTATTAATGTTGACCCTATCCACCAACTCTGACTCAGCACCTTGACAACTTGGCTGGTTTTGTCACTTCCTCTGGAAGGTGCTCCTAAACCCTGGCATCACTTTCATAGGCCCTATGCTTTATTTTAACAACATTTATCTCAGTTTTAAGTTTATAGTTATATGAGTAATTATTTGTGTGACACAAGGCTTTCACTATATATAAGTCCTACCAGGACAGAGCTCATATATTCCATTTTCACCATTGTATTTCCAACAAACTGTATGATACAAGGTAGGCAAACAAAAAAGTTTGTTGAGTGGCCAAATTGTGGTTCTAAAATGTTTAGTCAAAGTCAAGGTAAGAGAGAAGAAAATGATTTCATTCTTTCACATATTCTTCAATTCAAAAAGTGCATATATTCCATTTTCACCATTGTATTTCCAACAAACTGTATGATACAAGGTAGGCAAACAAAAAAGTTTGTTGAGTGTTTGGCCAAATTGTGATTCTAAAATGTTTAGTCAAAGTCAAGGTAAAAGAGAAGAAAATGATTTCATTCTTTCACATATTCTTCTATTCAAAAGCAGTTTTAGGGACTTCCTTGGTGGCACAGTGGTTAAGAATCTGCCTGCCAATGCAAGGGACACAGGTTCGAGCCCTGGTCTGGGAAGATCCCGCATGCTGCAGAGCAGCTAAGCCCATGCGCCAGAACTTCTGAGCCTGCGCTCGAGAGCCTGCGAGCCACAACTACTGAAGCCCACACACTTAGAGCCTGTGCTCCACACAAGAGAAGCCACCACAATGAAAAGCCCTCGTACCGCGTTAGCAATGAAGATCCAACACAGCCAGAAATAAATAAATATATACTTTTTAAAATGCAGTTTTAAAAATTTATCATTATTTTAATCACAGTATAAACATAATTCCAAATTCTGTTGGATTTGAGGCCTTATCATTTTAACTCAAGGATTTTTCCATTTACTTTCATAGTCATATTATTTAATGGTTTCACAATGACATTGGGTGATGGAACCACTGTAGTGTATTTAATTCTTCCTCCATGGCTGGATATTTGTTACTTTTTAAACTTTTCTGTTATGGTGTATTATCTTACAATAAAAAATCTTTCACATGCATAACACTTTAAAAATTTTTATTTATTTACTTTGGGTACATTCCCAGAAGTAGAGATCACTATGTATATAGATACTTATTGCTCTAAAAATGTCTTTTAAAAATATTCTCTAAAAGCAATGCACCAGTTTAGATTTTTGCTAGCAATGTAGGAGCCCCATTCTCTCTTGCTGCTTCCAAGATAAATTAATTGAACAAGCCGGTATGTATAGCTTCACATTTTTCTCTGTTCACAGAAACTTGAAAATATAAGTATACATGAAGAAGAAAATGTGTTTGTGCATTTCTTGATTTTTTTTTTTTTTTTTTTGCTCAACCTTCCCCCATGTAAATTAAGGAAAATCTAATATATCCTCTGAAATAATTACTATTTCATTGCATGGATTCACCAAATTTATTCTTCCAATTATAGTTATTCAAGGTAGTTTCCAAGTTTTGTCTTGTTTTAGTCAGCATAAACAATACTGTATTTAACATTCTTGTACATAAACTGTATTTACCAATGCTTTCACTTCTAAACTCTCTAAAAAGAGATTCACACAGGCCTTCCCTGTTGGTCCAATGGTTAAGAATCTGCCTTCCAATACTGGGGATGTGGGTTTGATCCCTGGTCGGGGAGCTACGATCCCACATGCCACGGGGCAACTAAGGCTGCATGCAGCAACTGCTGAGCCTGCATGCTCTGGAGGCCATGTGCCACAACTAGAGAGAAGCCTGCATGCCATAATGAAGAGCCCACCCACCACAATGAAAGATCCCCTGTGCCACAACTAAGACCTGATACAGCCAAATAAATAAATATTTTTATAAAACAGAGATTCACACAAGTGAGATAACTGAGTCAAAGGCTATCTGCCTGTAAAGTTTAACAGATTTTGTCAGATTTCTTTCCAGAAAATACTATAAAATTCACCTCTCTACTACTTGAGATATATATAAAAGCAACCATTTCTCTGAATCCTTGCCAGGCCTAATTGGATGCTGGTAACTTGAATTTTTTTTCTTCTATGACTTGCCTGCTTCCAAATTCTGCCAATTTTTCTATGTGCAATTTGGCTTTTTCTTAGAAATTATGGGAATTGTTTTGTAATTAATACATGCCATTTTATCTGTCATATGGATTGCAAAAATGTTTATTACAAATATATTGTTTCTATTTTTTTTCTTTTTAAATTATGTGGGAAAATATGCTGATGGCTGCATCTCTAACAATTTTGGGGCCCATGGCAATTGCACAAATGGAAGTCCACATACCTATGTCTAAATTTAGACATCTTATGTCTAAATACTTGAAAGCTATAAATGAAACTTATAAAATAAACTGTTAAATAAAATATATTCAATCTCCCTACCTTGAATAATATCCCTACATAATGACATGGAAAGTCAGTTTAAAATTTAGAATATACACAGTGGCATAGGGATAACTGACCCATGGACCACATTACCGTGACAGTGGGAGTGATTTCTGTTCACTGGACTTCTATCAGTCATCTTTTATCCTTTTCATTAGGTTTTCTTGAAATTTTTTGTAGACAATCATATTGCCTGTCAATAAGTGTCAGTGAGTGATAAATTATTCAGTGTTTTTACTTTCTCCTCTTTTTCTATCTTTCACTCTTTCTGCCACCCTTTCTTTTCTTCCTTTCATATTTTTTCCATTCATCAGTTCCTTCTGAACAATGTTGAGTAGTAGAAGCCGTGATAGTAGTGAGTCTAGTCATGTTCCTGACTTTACAGGAAATTATTTTAAATTGGCATGGCTAATATGATGACTGCTGTAGATTTCTGAGACATTTGGTCAAGTTAAAGAAAAAAGCCTTAAGATGTATTTATCATCTCCTAAAAATTTAAATGCTGAATGATTGCTTATTTTATCAAAATATTTTTCTTCACCTATTAAGATGATGGTAGAGTCTTATTTTTCCAGTCTCTTAATGTGGTGTGTAACACTGATTTCTGATTTTGAACATTCCTTCATTCCTAAAATGATCATCTAATTCTATACATATATATATATATATATATACTTTACAAATTTCTATAAATATGTTTTAACTCACTTTTGGAGTTAGTTTACTAAATATTTCCAAGCCTGGCATATTTTGTGGTTTTTGAATCTGCTTTTTAAAAATATTTTGTTGTCACTTTCCTGGATTTATTTTTATTTGTGTGTCTGCCTTCAGTAACCATAAACTCAGTTTTCATGTTGCTTTCATTTGTTTCAGTCTCCCTTAACACAAGTTGAAGCCATTACTCTCTAGAGAGCACCAAGGTAATATTTTAAGTATGCATAGGTTACTTTTTATTTGTCACTTGGTCATTCTGGATTTTATACATTACGTGTGTGTGTGTGTTGTTTGTGTGTGTATAATACTTCATTTACTGAGCTACACTATGGTTTTCCAATGTTAACTGGAGCAGAAATTGTGACCAGTGATTGGGAGATTCATCTTAAGTTTCCACTTAACCCTTGCCCATGTTTCTAAATATATGCACCATTTGGACCCTGCAGAAGGCTATTATTTATTTAGTTGACTCTTCCAGCTCTTGTTTTGTCAGTTTCTTTTTCAATCTCTGATTTGTTCAAGACGAGTTTTGCTTTGGAACTAGACGACACTTCTCTGCCTTAACCTCCATCTTTCTTCTTAAATCTAATATAATTTATTAATACCAAGAACCAATCATAAATATTTAGGTTCTATGAATCAGTTCAAGTATTCTCTTAGAAATAAAATACACCTTTTGAGAATATGGTCACTAAGAGATTCTTTCTGGGTCCTCAGATGTTTTTCTTCCTTACTCATATTCTCCATTTTTTTCTTCCTGTTGTTGTCCTAAGTTTTTTTTTTCCTAGATAGTTTACAGATAAATTAAGTGCTACCTTGATGGATGCATTCATTATTGATTGTCAAACAAACACTAGCCCCCTGATTTTATAGGAGTTATTAAAAAATTGAAAGGCATAGCCATGAAATATTCCTCTTGAGGTAGAAAATCTTAGTATTTAATTATATATAACAATATCTTTGGATGGATAAAGTGAATATCTAGGGAAATGGTGGTGAACTACATTCTACAATGTAATAGCTATAGATAAGTCTCAACTTTATCAGCTAAAAGACATTAAAAATTTGATATTCAATTTTTTTTTTTTTTTTCTGGTACACGGGCCTCTCACTGTTGTGGCCTCTCCCGTTGCGGAGCACAGGCTCCGGACGCGCAGGCTCAATGGCCATGGCTCATGGGTCCAGCTGCTCCGCGGCATGTGGGATCTTCCCAGACCGGGGCAAGAACCTGTGTCCCCTGCATCGGCAGGCGGACTCTCAACCACTGCGCCACCAGGGAAGCCCCAAAATACTTTTTAGGTTTTGTTTTTTTCTGTTTTTGTTTTTACCACTCAAGCAATTTTGCAATAAAATTAACTGCAAATATATTCTTATATACTGCATGTGACATTTTATTTATTTAAGATTTTTTCACACATTTAAGATTGCCATGTCAAAGTTTGTCATTATTATTATTTTTTTCTTTATTTTTACTTTTCAGATACTGCAAGATAATCTCAAAAACATTGTAGCAATTGTCATTTCTACAAGTCATGGATGAGGGTAACAGTATTATCAACAGCCTCATAATCTACCTAAATTGTTAATAATATGATGAATTTAAAATAATATACTATAATTTTAATTTTTAAATTACTATTATGGAGATTTAATATCTTTATTAGTCATTTTTATAGCTTCATTAATCAATTGCCTTTCATATTGTGACAGGAAGAGAGTTGGCATTGCCCAGGGGCAAGACAAAAGATGTACTGCCATCTTTTACACTTGCAATACAAACTGCTGTTGATTGATACTCTTTGATGGTGACTGGAAATAAAATGCTTTTACCATATCAGCAGTTACATGCCAAATGCCAGATGCTATACTGATACATTTCAGTACAGATACTCATGCCAGGCTATTGGTGTTACAACTTGTCAAGTTGTATTTCCTTGTCATCAAAATTTTGAAGGCAATAAAGGGAAATGCACTGTAGTTATAATGGAGACCACCACACTTATAATTTTAGTCTTTGGTGTTGGTGTGATTTATTAAATATTTCCTGGAATAAAACATTGCTTTTTACTTACTACATTAATCAGATAGGGGCAGTTTTAGGAGCCTCCCCTTGATACTTCCTTGCATAATAACTCTTTAACTTTCAGAAAAATAATTATAAAGTGAAGATGATAAACATAGCCAAAAGTTTCTACATTTATTTGAAAGACTAATAAAATAACAAACTTCTGACACAACTGATGGAATAACAATAGAAAGAGTTAGTTAGAGGCAAAGAAGCAGAATGTACACACACAAGCACACATGAAAAGAATATTACGTATAAAAAGGAGACATGTTTAACTATATTGGGTATTAAAAAAATACACATCTAATCTCAAAAATATACCAATAAGTTTGAAAATTCCTAGAAAGAACACTTTGCTAAAATACGTAGTACCAAAATTTGCTCAAGGGGAAATAAATAATTTGAATAAACCTATGAATATTACAGATAATAAAAGTGTGCCCTTGGACTTCCCTAGCGGCATAGTGGTTGAGAGTCCGCCTGCCGATGCAGGGGACACGGGTTTGTGCCCTGGTCTGGGAAGATCCCACAAGCCGCAGAGCAGCTGGACCTGTGAGCCAGGGCCGCTGAGCCTGCAAACTCTGCAATGGGAGAGGCCACAACAGTGAGAAGCCCGCGTACTGCAAAAATTAAAAAAAATGTGTGTCCTAAATAAGTTCATTTTACCGGTAGGATTTATATATCAGATATTACCAATATTACTTGACCCATAGTACCATAAGACAACTAAAAAAGAGGGAAATCTCTCAAGCTCTCTTCTAGAGTCACTATAATCTTCATGCCACACCATCCAAGTAGTGTATTTACATACTATTTTCACTCATAAATATAGATGCAAACATCTTTAAAGTATCAGCAAACAAAATCTAGTAATGTGTAAAATAATATCAAATGATAAAGTCCCTAGGAATGCAATAATTATGTCATTATAAATTCTGTTAGTTTTTTTTTAACCACATTATGAGTTAAAATGGAAAGTCATAAAATTATCTGAATAAATATAAAAATATATTTGATCTATTTTAGCTCCCATTTGTTCAAAAACCCTTAGAAAACTAGGAATAGTAGAAAACTTCATTTACAAGGTAAAGATTATCTGCAAATCACATATTAAGCCTAAGGCTAGAATATTAGAAATTGTTATTTTAATTTCAGAAATGAGAAAAGTTTTTTTTTTTTTGCTGTACGTGGGCTTCTCACTGTTGCGGCCTCTCCCATTGCGGAGCACAGGCTCCGGACACGCAGGCTCAGTGGCCATGACCCACGGGCCCAGCCGCTCTGTGGCATGTGGGATCCTCCTGGACCAGGGCATGAACCCCTGTCCCCTGCATCGGCAGGTGGACTCTCAACCACTGCGCCACCAGGGAAGCCCTGATTAAATATATTTTTTATCAAGTTATGGAACATATGCTTTGTGTCCTACGTGTATAGTAACCATAAAATGAAAGTCCCTAGGAATGAATCTAATTACACCTATACATGACCCTACAAGAGCAATTAAAATGCATATATGAGTGTATACATATATGTGTATATATACTTATACTTTAGTTTAGGAAAGGCCCAATTCTACAGGTATGTCAATTATTCTCAAATGTATCTACACTTTGAAAGTAGGTTTAAGTAAATAATCTTCCAGACTGTTTCATGGAACTTGACAAACAGTTTTTAACTGTGTATTAAAAATAAAGAATCAAGATTAGCTAAGGAGGTAGTAGTATACAGAATAGCCCCCGAAATGAAAACAACCCACATATCCATTAACTGATGAATGGTTAAACATATATATATATACACACACACACACACACACACACACACACACACACACACCCATATAAAGGGCTTACTTGACTGTAATAATAATAATGAAGAATTGACACACATTACAACATGGATGAACCTGGAAAACATTATGCTAAATGAAAGAAGCCAGTCACAAGCCACACAGATTGTATGAGATTGTATGATTCCACTTACATGAAATATCTAGAACAGGCAAGGCCTACAGAGACCAAAAGCAGATTATCTTGTGCTTATGACTCTGTGGGTGGTGGGGACTAGAAAGTGACTTACTGGGAAACAAGGTTTCATTGCAGGGTGGTGAAAATGTTCTAAACTTAAATTGTAGTGATAGTTGTACAACTCTGTGAATATACTAAAAAAAATTAAATTGTACACTTTAAATGGACAAAGTTTGTAGTGCATAAATTATATCTCATAAAGATGCAGAAAAGTACTGGCTACAAAAATTTTGCAGAAGGACAGCTGTATACATTATGATGGCATGCTTTTGATACTGTGATTGACAAACAATAAAAAGTGAAAAACAGCAGAGAAAGCAGATATGGACAGATACATTCATAAAAATTTGTTAAAATGACTTTATAAATCATTGAGAAAAAGATGGAACAGTCAACAAATGATTCTTGGAAAAATAAAATTGAATCCTTCACATGATATACAAAAATAAATTAAAGATAATTTTAAAAAGGAAGGAGCAAAACATTAAGTCATTTTGGAGGAAATATATAAAAATATATTTATTGGGGGCTTCCCTGGTGGCGCAGTGGTTGAGAGTCCACCTGCCGACGCAGGGGACACAGGTTCTTGCCCCGGTCTGGGAAGATCCCACATGCCGTGGAGCGGCTAGGCCTGTGATCCATGGCTGCTGAGCCTGTGTGTCTAGAGCCTGTGCTTCACAACGGGAGAGGCCACAACAGTGAGAGGCCCGCATACCGCAAAAAAAAAAAAAAAAAAAAAAAAAAAAAAAAA